>NC_135752.1:32465403-32705403 GCF_041903045.1 Epinephelus lanceolatus
CTGGGTGCTGTTGTCCTCGGGTGCCATGAAACAAGTGTCATAACAAAACACTTAACTGATATGTCATTTGAAGCCTGATTTTTATAGCCCACAAGTAATAATCATTCTGCTTCAAATAAACAATGTGATCACATTTTCCATCTTTGCTGAGCAACAGTTTTGTGTAAAAGGAAGTAAAGGCCTGTCCATATATAGACATAAGCCTGTTGAGTTCAATGACTGAGGCAAATAATAGCCTGGGACACTGAGGTTTTATGGGTAACAGATTTAATTCTAAAGTGGACATAGTATGCTTTTTGTTATTTTTTATCATATATATTGATTTTAGATGTAGCCTGAGTGTCATATAATGAGGTAAACATCTGTAAAAGTAACATCCATGCACAAAATCCACAGGTATCAGAACATTCTGAATATGGTTTCCAACCTTTTTTTCTACCTTTGAGACAAGCTGACGTCAGCTTGCAAGGGTTTTCTTTAAGTGGTTGCTTGCCCTTGGCATGCTACGGCAATGTTCATAATATGTAGCCTACACTGCTACATGTAGCTCCATGCTAACGTCAAGAAAATGTAACCTTGGTTGCCAACGTTATTAATATCTCCCCGTTTTCGGAAACATATTCCTGCTGGAACGTGTCCTTTTGTGAAGATTTTGGTTTTGAAGCTTTCACTGGGGATTTTATGATGACAGGAAGTGCAGCTAAACTCCGTTACAGTCATTCCCTCAGCTGCAATTATGGTGCGGTAGCAGAGAGCTCAGATGTGAAAGAGCCCAAAATGCTGACCAATCAGAACAGGAGGGGGACTTAAACAGACAGGGGCTTAAACAGTTTCAGACAGTGAATACAACTATATTCAAGGAGATAGTATGAATAATAAATAATAAAGTGCGTTTTGACCATTAATGCTCAATTACAAACCCAGAAAAAACATGGTTTTGAAAATAAACATAGTGGGTCCCCTTTAAATAGTGCATGCTGGCAATTTCAGTGAATTTGCTGCATTGAGTAGATGGTTTAAAATGAATAAATAACTTATCATACAAAAAAATAAAGTGTAATACAATACACATTGTTATATGTTTTTCCTTCTCATTTACGGTCTTATACCATAAAAAAAAATAAATAAATAAACACTCAACTATCAAACTGTCCGACAGCTGTTCACATTAAGTCAGTTTCTTGTGGGCTCGCCAGCCTGAGGGATACCACTATTGATTATACATTCAGTTACTTTTGTGATTGACTGTGTGGACTGTGCTGCAGGAAGCTGTACAAACAGACACTTAGAGGGATCTTTGACCCATCGTCCTGCCCTCAAGCTGCAATTATACAGACAATTGTTTCTCATTTTGGCATGGGTGATGCGTCTCAATCTCACAAAAGAGACAGGCCCCTTATACCTCTTCAGGACCACATATGGCACTGGACCTATGTGGCACATCACGTGTACTGTCGACATATACGTTAAAGTCAAAGGCTAAGTGTGCTGTTATTCTATATTTTTGTTATTGTCAAGAAAACAATTACAGGCACTGTTTATTGTGCAACCACTGGGGTCATCCACCTCATCAAGTGTCCTTGTGGTAAAATTTATGTTGGCATGACAACCAGATCCTTAAAAAAACAGAATGGCAAAGCATTGTTCAGCCATTCAAACTGTGAATAAAGACAGTCCCAATGCCCCCCACTTTGCACAGATGACACATCCTGTTGCCTCACACTGGTACACTGTTATTGAGAAAGTGCAAATTTCCAGATGAGGAGGTAGCAGGAACAAAGCGCTCCTGAATCGTGACACTCACTGGACCACTGAACGAGAGACTCTCACACCTCTGGGAATGAATGAGGACCTGGATCTCAGGGTCTCCTTATTAACCTGTTATCAAGTTTCTAACATGGCACTTTAGTTTTTGAACTGTGTTTTTCAATATTATGCTATAGATAATTTGACGTTAGAGATTGTGTTTCTATTTTTTGTGGGTGTGTTAAGATGTGGTTCTTTTCATTGTTTTATTTGAATATATTATTTAAGGATTGTTTTGTTGAATATAATTTTTATCTATTTGATTACTATGAGTAATTTGAGTCCTCGAATGTCCTTGTCAGGAATGAGTTCAGGAAGGACATGAGAAATGCAGAGCAGAGACAGGTTGAAGGTTAAACACAAAGTCCAAAAGAAAGGAGAACCAAAACTAAACTGAAACAAACCATGGTAGCACTATGAGCATGGGGAAGAACTTGAAGGAAACCCAAAACAAAATGACACCATGAACACAGATGAACTGACAAGGAACAAAGGGAAACACACAGGTATATATACACAGAAAACTAATAACAAGAACGGGACACAGCTGGAGTAGGTGGACATGAGCAAAAGCAGGGAAATGGGGACTGGCTAACAACAAGGGTGTGGTGGGGAACACTAGGGTGGAGCAAACGAGACTAATACAGAACAGGTGTGAAGGGAAGAATCAGGGAACAGGGACGGACTAACGAGACTGATGGAAGACAGGTGTGACAGAAAACAGGCAGCAAAACACACAAAGACAGGAAGTAAAACCAGACATGACACATGAAAGCCAGGATCATGACAGTCTTTGACATTACACACATCTTTTGTCTGTCTTGTTTTTGACATTAAAAGAAAAGAATGTTTTCCTTGGTGTCAGGGATGATTGAAGCTGTATGAAGTGGCCTTGATTTGATGAGTTCCTACAGGTGATTGTGGACACACCTCCTACACAGCTGGGAACCATCATGCAATTGTGAGCTTGAGGAAGGTCTTTGAGACCAAAATGTCGCACTTGCAAATGCAAAGGTAAATAAGTCTGTGCAGGAATCACATCTTCTTATTGCATCGGACCATAAATTCCACCTATGGTCACGAGCTCTGGGTAGTGACCGAAAGAACAAGATTGCAAGTACAAGCAGCCGAAATTAGTTTCCTCTGCAGGGTTCCTGGGCTCAGCCTTAGAGATAGGGTGAGGAACTCGGACATCCGGGAGGGACTCGGAGTAGAGCCGCTGCTCCTCCACATCGAGAGGAGCCAGTTGAGCTGGTTCAAGCATGTGGTAAGGATGCCTTCCAGACGCCTCCCCTGGGAGGTGTTTCGGGCATGTCCAACCGGGAGGAGACCTCGGGGCTGCCCCAGGACACCCTAGAGGGATTACATCGCCCGGCTGCCCTGGGAACGCTTCAGGGTTCCCTCGGAAGAGCTGACAGAAGTGGCTGGGGAGAGGACTGTCTGGGCTTCGTTGCTGAGGCTGCTGCCCCCGTGACCCGGACCCGGATAAGCAGAGGACGACAAGTATGAGTACAAGTACATAAATTCCATAATAACCATGCATTGCTTGAATAATTTGGCTTGGCAGTTTAAAGTAATCAATATGGGATATGTCTTACATGTGAAACTAATATATTTTAAAATGTAGGTAATTCAAGAAATGCAATTCAAATGAATAGTCTTTGCTTATTCTCATAATATTGAGCAACACATCTCCACAGTTAACATGCCTATCAGTAACGCACCTAACTGAAGCAGCTCTCATTTTCCATGTGGTGCATGAGACAGAGCCAACACACAAGGTCAGCAGTCTGATGAATAAAACGTCAAAACATTCAATTAAATTACTATTATTTTCATTTTATTTTAATGTATTTATTATCTCAAACCTGTGATCTTACCCGCGTATTCTTTGTTTTACCCAGAACCGAACCCAAACATAAATTAACGTGTCGTCTGCAAATCACTTTTTCTTTTTCTTTATTTTTTTTGCGGGTCACTCAACAAGTACTCCATCCGCTGAAGGAAGACGCTCTTCTGGGTAATGTGTTATCAACATAATGAAGAAAATTTTCATCATGAACATATCAGCAGTGATCATTAACGTCTGTCATTTATTTTCCTACAATATCCCTACTTGCAATTTAATATGAGTCTTCATAATTACAATGATTAAACACATTTATTGTTATATTCAGGCACATACAACACTTGGTTCAGGTCAGAGAGAGATTGTGGAAAAGAAAAAGAAAAAGTTTCCTTAAAAATGTTAATTTCTAGCAGACTTGTTTGAGTTTCCACAGTTGTGGCCTATTTTTCTCACTCTACAGTCCACTACTGGGTTCCAGAACCAGTACTCAGGACACATCTGACAAGGGACAGTGACATGATTTTGACTGTAATGCAGATCTGCAGACGGGGAGGAGGTTTCTGTTTCGTCCTGTCTGGCCGGCAGTTGTAGCACCACTCCCCAGAGTGGTGACAGCTAGAGCTGCTGAGAGCTGACAAGGCAAATCTGAGTCATGGCTGCGCTGCAGTCTGCCCACCATGCTTACTACTTTTTAATAGTACTTTCTTGAGACTGTACAAAGGGAGGAGTAACATAGATAATAAAATACAAAGGAGACACACTGTGTGACAGACCAATGCCCAAGTGTGCATCTCTGTGTTTGATGTTCAGTGTTCTTTGTCAGTTCAGTTATAATTGTTTGACCACTCCATGACTAGAAATGGTGACCTGGTGAAGGACCACTGTGCACTTTGTCTTAATAATTTTGGAACAACGCCTACTACTACTACTACTACTCTTGTTTCTGTGTTGTGATTGTTAAATGTAGTCCATGTCTGTTTTATGTGATAGAACTGTCCCTGTGATGATGTTTTTATCTTGTCCTGTGAAGCAATGAAATGTAGCACTTTGCCCAAGATGAATTTCCCTTAGGGGACAATAAAGTTTGCCTTACCTTACCTTATCATCCAATAAAATTCTTGCTGCTTGGGTGGATTTTCTATGTAAAACCCATGCATCACTGCATCTTGGTTTAATATTTTTGTTCCTTTGTGGCTATGTTAACACTTGCTAACATGGCTAACATAGCAGCTTAGAGACAGAGGACATAAATGGGAATGTATTGTTTGACCAGCTCTGTCCCAAGCTCACAGAGGACACCATTGTTTGGTAGCCAACTGTGACAGTTTTCGCAGTGCCAACTGTGTTTTGATGTCAGGTATGCAGTTGTGTTTTGAATCATTAGGCAGGCTAAGGAGCTTAGGCTAACAGCCAGGTATAAGGCTTAATCTCTAAGCTGGTTAGAGATTTTGCCATTGAGAAAGCCAGAGGCAAACCATGCTTGGCACTGTATGGCAGGGTGTTGTGACAAGTGAAATGCCAATATCTCCACCAGCATTAGTGGTGTCCAAGTGCTTATAGTTTTGCTGGTCTGCACAGACTAGCAACACAGGCTGGCTGTACATCAGTAGTGACAGAAAGCTCCCTTTCTTTTCCCATCTATCTTTCAAAGTATGTATGCCTTTTCCATGCTAAAATGGAGCAGGACATAGGGATCAGGGCAGTGTCAACAGTACTGTAGGCATTGTGCCAGTCAGTTGTAGTAAAGACAGAGCTGAGCTGGAAGGCAAAGCTCTCAATTTACCAGTTTATTTACGCTCTGACCCATAGTCATAAGCTTTGGGAGGTGGCCGAAAGAATGAGATGGTGGATACAAGCAGCCAAAATAAGTGTCCTCCACTCGGTTGCTGGGCTAAGTTTTAGAGATAGGGTGAAGAGCACAGAAATCTGGAGGGAGTTCGAGGGGAGTTCTAGAGCAGAGCCGAAAGGGGCCAGCTGAGATGGTTTGGGCATCCACTGAGGATACACCCTGGGCACTTCACGTTAGAGGTTTTAAGGGCACAGCCAACTGGTAGGAGGCCCGGGGTAGACGTAGAACATTGTGGAGGGATTATATGTCTCATCTGGCTTGAGAACACCTTTGGATCCCCCAGGACAACCAGGTCTCACTCTGAAGTCATCAAAATCTGGTGCTTGGGAAATGTCAGATTGCCGTTATAGTTTAACAACACTCAGCGGCGTCAGGGGGAAACGTGGCAGGACAAGAACAAAAATTAAGGCACAACAAGTCTGAGTAGTGGGTGGGATGGGTGGTGGATGGCTCCAACAAACACGGACTTTCACCTGGGAGAACGGTGTCGAGGTCCTGTAAGATTATACAGCCAAACCCTGTTCTTTTTTTCCTAAACCTAACCTCGTGCAATAGTTGTTGGAGAAAAAAAGGCAATTTACATTGTTGTACTGACGTAGTATGTTTATTTTGAAAGAGCCAGCATGTAAATGGTAAATTTACTGTGAAAATGGAAGTTTTTTTTGAAAGAAGACAATGCATGTAACAGGCAGAACTTGACACGGCGTCCGAGAACATCAACAACCAACATAACCAGGGTACCTTTCACATTATATCTGAATGTGGAAGATCCATGACCAAACGTCTATGTGACAAGGTCGGAGTGAGAATGTGTCGCCCTGGAGGAGCTGAAAAATGTTGGGAAGAGGGACGTTTGGAATGCAGTGCAAGCCTGCTGCCCCGTGACCCAGCCCTGGATAAGAGGGAGATAATGGATGGATGGATGGATGGATGGATGGATGGATGGACGGACGGACGGACGGACGGACGGACGGACGGATGGATGGACGGATGCCTGCAAATAGTGTCTGGTTTCTGTGCAAGTTCTGTATCTCTGGCTTTCAGAATTCAAATCAATAAAACATCTTGAAAAACCTGGATCTCTGAACAAAATTCTCATCTGCTCTCGTCCAGCTTGAAGGGAAACATACTGTAGGTTCTTAGAGAGAAGAAAATAGCCAGTGAAAAAACTGAAATAAAGTGTTTCCTCCTCCTTTGAGGAACACAGGCTCGATCACAAGCACAGGCCTGGATGAAAAATTAAGTCACAGGCTTACAGCTGGACCCACGTCAGTCTTTACATTAAAAGAGAACTCACTGACCCGTGCTGGCAGGGTTGGGCTGGGTAGTGTTGCTGTGGACAGAGCGTGAGCGGTTTTGGTGTAGACAGAGAGGGTGTCAGGCGAGTACAGACAGGTCATTTCCCATCCATGTAGGGGGCCAAAGCTGCAGATTCAGCAGTCCTGGATTCAGATGATGATGACAGCTATGGATGCACCCGGTTGGTTCCTCCACAAGGCCATTCCTCCTCATCAGCCTCTCAGAGGGAGAGTTCAGCCGAGTCAGCACAACACAGATAAAAATGTCGCTGTGTGGCCTCCTCTCTGTACTTTGCTCTTCCATTCTTCTCTGTGGAGCAAAGGAGAGTATGCATTTGCGAGAGAGAGAGCAGGAATAAAAGACAGAGACAAAGAGAGAACAGAAAGGCTATCCTTGTGGGAAAACCTTGCTCTGTCTCTCTTTCTCTCTCGCAGCTCCTGTTGCTCATCAACATGGAGGAGCACATCTGTGATTCTGGGTCCTGACATAAAATTGCATTTCCAATTTCCTTCAACAATATTTTCAACAAACCCTGGTCACAGCATGCGGCGGTAATGGAATTCAAATGACAGTGAACCTTATATTTTCGTGGATGCACTCAGGAATTCAAAGGTCTCAACATGAGCAGAGCCTCATTTTGTCAGACGATCGCATTCACTTTACAAAAGCTCTTTGGTGAGAGTTCTCTTATCTTTTATGGTTAGGATGTTTTAAACATTTGATTCCAGCAGTTCTGACTCATGATGAGATATCTAAGTGGGAAAAAAGAAATGAACCTATTCATTTTCTCCACATTTTGATTAATGGTTTAGACGGGGAGGTTTTGTGCTTAATTAACTGGTGAACCACAGCTTTGCCTTCAGGATTATAAAAAGCAAACTCACAAAATGTGGTCCCACTCTACCAAACTTTTATGTGTTGTATACAGTTTCATGAGGATGAAAAACATCACTTAGGATTAGGTTATTGTGGGTTTTCCTTTATTTATTTACTTTTAAATTAAGTGACGCCGGTGACTTCAGTCTGATATTGCATTTAGTCTAACTGATTCCCATGGGGAGCTGGATACAGTTTTTCTTAACCATTTACTAAAGACTGGCATGTCTACCTAAATCTGATGTTATTTTAAGTCGACACTGAACCAAAGCCATGCCAACATTCTGGTGTTGCAGGGGTGTTAAGAGTATAGCGGCGCAGAGTAAAACAAACTATGATGTCAGGCGATATTGAGAAGACACATTGATTTAGAAATGCCTCTGCAGTAGTGTCTATCTCATATACTGTATAGTGCTTGCCAGTATTATTTTTTCTCCCACTGGCACACAGAAACTGTGTTTCATCTGATTTCAAAGGCACAACCAACCCTTCTCTCCCTCTAATTGGCTCGCAATCATTGCGTTTATTGGTTGGGTGGGTTAGGTTCAGGCAACAGGAGTGAGATTGGTTGGGGTTATGGTGTAGATGACTTGACATGACTTCATCCAGATGACCCCACATGACTTTGACCAAATTTGGGTAGGTGAAGAGAAGCAATTGTTCCCAGAACTGGTTATCGGAATAGCATTCTCGGAACCCATCGGCTGTATTCGGCGTCTGACTTCTGGCAGACGGCGATACAGCCTCTGGGGGCAGACCCACGATTTTTTGGCATTCTGGTTTGATTTGGGGCGGAGGAGGCGAATTTCCGTTTCCAACTTCCATTTATATATAAGCAAATATACTGAACCATTGCGATGAATTCAGAGTTTGCAGTGATGCCAATAATGTTCCGCCTCATTAGTTCACCGCACAGACCGTTTAACCTGGCAACAACTGCAGCTGGTTCAAACGTGATTGGTCAATATCACGCGGACTACAAACAGCCTACAACCGGAAACCAGGGCTCTTCCGCTCTTCTTCCGGAGGCAAGATCTCCGGGGTTTGCCGACAGACTGTACATTCACTGAATGTAGAGTCTGTATATAGAGACTATCGGAATAGCAGGAAACAGCAGCTTAAGTGACAGGAAACACCTTTTAATGTGCCAATGTACCAATTCCTTGGCTTTCTCATGAGTAAACCCACAGATGTCCAATCCTGTGTTTGGAGTCTCTTTATTTCACAACAGGATCTGGGTAAGACATCAGGTTATGCCAAACAGAGGCAGAGTACAGGGCTGGTCATGACTTTGCTATCCTAGGAAACACAAATTTGCTTCCAGCACACAACTTGACAATGCTGGCATTGCCCACTGACTCCTGGGTTAGTCCCACTCATGATGCTAGTCGAGCCCCACTGTGGTGCTCATTGCTTGTTTTTTATTTTAATCAGGAAACCACTCTTTCATGTTAAGAAGCAAGACAAATCAGTCAACTGAAACTCCTGAAAATGGGCAGATTCAAAAGTCTAAACCTAAGCAACATATATGGCTACAACAAAGATTTTTCTTTCCCTTAAATCTGTTTGGTATACATTTTTATTGTGAAAAGGATCTTAAGTTACAGAACATCTGTGAAAAATTATGATTAATTCAGTGTGGCCCTTCTGATTGAAGTCCAGATGGGAGAGTGACAGAGATGTTTCTCTTATATGCAAAGCAGAAGGAAAGGTCCACATGAAGAATGTACAGAATACAAAGGACCTCCAGAATTCTCTCAAAAATAAATCCAAGTTGCTTTTTTGCTATGGCAACTGGCAGTTTGATAAACACAGACTCAAACTGTGTTATTCAGACAGTGGAGCTTTAACAGCCTGGGAAACATAGCAGACTCACCTCTAACTAAAAAGGTTCGTTTATGTGCTGAGCCTGAATGCATGTGAGAAACATTAGAGTGAGCTGAGATGTGGTTTGTGTTGGGTAGCTAGTGGGTCAAACTTTAACTCCAGATTTGGAAACCTTTTCAATTTGTGGCAAAACATTTATTAACATTTCAGTGCCAAGCATTTGAACCGGAATATAAAGATAGAAAAATAGTAGAAGAACAGCATGATAGCATTGGACAGATGTTGAAGCTCTTATATTTCTTGGAGATGTTGGCAAGACCACCAACGCAATTAAGAAGTTAATTAAATTCATACTGTTGAGTTTATCTTTAAATGAAAGGGAATGAGAGACCCTCAGCCTTGATTTAGTTTGTGATATAAATGAGGACTTGATTATATCTGTGATTGTCTGCTCTATTTTTTTTTCCTTCTTTTTATTGGATTAATAAAGGAAATTAGACATTCAGCGGCTTGTCTGCATCTCTATCCCACTTTCCTCTTCTCCCTTCCCTCCTGATATCCTCTCCATTCCTGTCCTTTCCTGTCCTCTTGCCTCCCATGGTCGCTTCCCTCCCGCATGCCTCCGAATTTGTTCTGGCCTGATAGCAAGAGTGGCATCACAAAACATGGCTCCACCAGTTAGAGGTGAATGATGTTGGCTCAGTATTGACTGAGCCCGTCACGCACCCTGATGACTCATGTTAAAGCGCTTTTTTGACTAAAAGGATTTGTAAAAGATGTGTCACTCACAGAGCGCTTCCATCCCTCTATTCCCGGTGGTGGGTCGCTTTGAACGAGAACAGTCAAACCATTATCTTTTCACTCTTGACTTATTGACAGGATGCTGGAAGAGGGCTAAATGGAGGTTAGCCAATCACAGCTATTAAGGTCAAGCACATAAATATACACTTCTCTGACATGGTGATAGGCAGTGTGAGGGTCGGGCTTTATTCCCTGCTGGAATCACATAGAGATCAAAGCAACTCATACACTGACTGATGTTGTCTTATTGAGAAAAACTGTAGCCTTTTGATGTCAGAAGACAAAGACTAGCAGAGCTTAGGGAGAACAGTTGGGAAAGCACAAGCGCGAGTGGAAAAGCCTGTTTATAAAAGTACATAGCCAAATCATTCAACGCAGGTCCGTGATGAGCCAGGTTCACAACAGGGTGTCTGACTCCGAACGCTTTGCTCTTTGCCTCTGAGTCACACAGCTGCTATGTGATTGAATCTTGCTCTCATACTTCCTGAATTAGTTCCAATTCTACTCAGTATCTGCATGATATTCACAGACCTGCAGTTCAGAAATTGCAAAATGCATAACCTTCTTATCGATTCGGCTCCATCCAGGTTACAGTGTGTTTGATTTGCAATGTTTGTATAACAAGAAAAAGTGGTGTGTGGTAAAATTAGACGAACAAGCTCTCACACTAAAAATAGGTCATTTTCTGCGTGCCTCTCAAAACGGCCCATATAAGCATCTTAACAATGATCCATGATAAACCCCAGTGACAAACGGTGCGGTCTATGTGTTGCTGTCTTGAGGTCCCCAAGTCCGATCAATGGGAGGTTGGAGAGTGCATTGTGTGGCACTTTTGCTTTGACCGCAGAAGAAGAAATAGGTATTATAAATGGTGAGGGTCATGTTGTTAACAGCAGGTAATCAAAGCACAGAGGCTCCACTTTATCAAAGTACATTTCAAATCCAGTGCTGCAGGTCTGACTCACTCATGCATTCACATGCATGCATACAGTGGTTACCACTTTGTATTAAAATCCTTGCTTATCAGTGGTGTTAAAGTGCCCTCTTGGCAGTCAAAACGCGTGCCAAAGTGCCCTCTTGGCAGCCAAAATGCCCTCTTGGCAGCCAAAACGCGCGCCAAAGTGCCCTCTTGGCAGCCAAAATGCCCTCCTGGGAGCCAAAATACACGCTAAAGTGCCCTCTTGGGAGCCAATACGTGTGCTAAAGTGCCCTCCTGGGAGCCAGAACGCGCGCTAAAGTGCCCTCTTGGCAGCCAAAATGCCCTCCTGGGAGCCAAAACACACACTGAAGTGCCCTCTTGGGAGCCAAAACGCATGCTAAAGTGCCCTCCTGGGAGCCAAAACGCGTGATAAAGTGCCCTCCTGGCTGGTTAAAACATGATAAACTGCCCTCTTGGGTGGTAAAAACATTACTGTTGCAATGACTTTTATGTTGGGCCCTTTTTTGATCTATATTGAGCCAGAACTATATCTCACAGAACCAGTTTGGATTATCTGGTGCTAATATGGTGTTAAAATGCACTAGAATACAGGAAATGGCATCTACTTAATTGAAAATTTTTGGGGGGAGGACCCCAGGACCCCCCCAGGGATTATTTCTTTCATACATCCATGTCTTTGTGTTTTTCACAGTCCAACGTTGAATCTAAACAGTTCTCATGGATGCTGATCCTAGCCGTTCTATATATTATTATTTTTTACTCCTTACGATCAATGTTACATCCCCCGGCTGCCTGTGTATTCATTATCATCATCAATCATCAATTTTATTTATAAAGCCCAATATCACAAGTCACAATTTGCCTCACAGGGCTTTACAGCATACAACATCCCTCTGTCCTTTGGACCCTCACAGCGGATAAGAAAAAACTCCCCAAAAAAACCTTTAATGGGGAAAAAAACGGTAGAAACCTCAGGAAGAGCAACTGAGGAGGGATCCCTCTTCCAGGACGGACAGACATGCAATAGATGTCATACAGAACAGATCAGCATAATAAATTAACAGTAATCCGTATGACACAATGAGACACAGAGAGAGAGAGAGAGAGAGAGAGAGATGCAGGACAGACGGTAATGACAGTAGCTTACAACAACATTAATGAAAGTAATAATATTATAGTTATAGTTCTGGCTACTGTGGTACAATATGTTGAAAGTATATATTAATTTCTGATAGTATACATGTGTGACAATAATCATATGTGTATAATAACAGTAGAAGTATGACTAATGACTAATGATGGCAGCAGCAGCAGGAGGCATCTGGCAGGACCACAGCAGCAGCACAACCACACACATCACGCTATATCGCTACACGTCACGATATAAGTTAACCTGAGAGACAGAGAGAGAAGGTGCCCGGTGTATTACAGGGGGGTCCTCCGGCAGACTAGGCCTAAGTCAGCCTAACTAGGGGCTGGTACAGGGCAAGCCTGAGCCAGCCCTAACTATAAGCTTTATCAAAGAGGAAAGTCTTAAGTCTAGTCTTAAATGTGGAGATGGTGTCTGCCTCCCAGACCGTAACAGGAAGATGATTCCACAGGAGAGGAGCCTGATAGCTGAAGGCCGCGAGACGAGACTCGTACATGGCAGCATCGTTTCTCTGGTTTTGTGATAAAGTGATTTTTGTATGACTACAGTGTGTGTGTGCTCGTGTTTAGCTTGCTTTGCTAAACATTGTAGTTTTTGTTAAGACCAGCGCCTTAGGGCCAACTGAGTCGATTGTATATATATTGTAAATAGTCACTGTCACGTATTATTGATTGCACGGAGCGTAGGGGTGAGCTGCTATTTCTGTTGTATCTGTTTTCTCCTGTTTTTCTTTAGCATAGGGAGTTAGGCCTAGTAGTGTATTTTTGTTTCTCTTATTTTCGATAGGGATTTGTTATTTCGCCGGTCGGTAGAGAGGTTGCTTTTTGTTTGTTATTTTGGCCTGGGTTCACCCTGACGTCATTGCTCCATTTGTGTGTGATATTGTACTGTGTGTTTTTTTTGAATGTGTAGCAATAAATTGCTCACCTGTACGTTGATTCTCGTTCTCATGAATGAACTGCCCATTGGTCCGACAACCCATTGGTCTGACATCCCATTGTTCCGACCATATTAAACCCATTGTTCCGAAGTCCCGTTGTTCTGAAATCATCATGATGCCCTGTGGTTAAGGTCTGGTTAGGTTTAGGCACAAAAACCACTTGGTTAGGATTAGGAAAAGATCATGGTGTGGGTTAAAATGAAAAAGAAAGTGACAAACACATACGCCGTGAGCCTGCTTTGCCTCAAGCCTTTCCCAGCTGACCCAGAGCAGGTCACGGCGCACCATCAAGGTAGAAATACGCCCGCCGGGAGCCGCTCAGTACCGCAGAGAGCTCCCCACACAACCCGGCCCCAGAGTTAACAACAGGAAGTTATGGTGTTTCATTCTCTCCTCTCTATGACACTTGTATCTCAACCAGTAGCCTACTTTTGTTGCGTTTGCTGATCCTCTATCGTACACAAATACAGTATAGCCTAGTGTAATCACATATCGGAACAACGGGACGTCGGACTAATGGGATGTCGGACCAATGGGCTGTCGGACCAATGACATGGACCTCTCCTGTGTATCCTTATGTTACGCACCCAATCAATCAATCACTCAGGTGCAATATCAGTATTGTTAAACAGTGCAATATCTATACTTCCATCAGTCAGTGATGTAAAATCAGTCTGTCTTTTATCCATATTCTGCTTCTTTTTGATGCCTCTTTATTATATTACTTTGTGTTTTTATAGTTTGCTTATTGTGCTTTGTTTTTGTCCAGTTTACTTACTTTACGTGTTTAAATATCACTTTGTATTTTATTTTTCTCGACTGATGCTTCCTGTTTGCCCTATCCCATTCTCCCCCAGGATCATCTTATCTTATCTTATCTTATCTTGTCTTATAATGAATGATATGACAACACTCAATAACCTTTGGGGGATATTTTTTTCTGGTGTAGAAGTAGAACAGTGTGGATCAGTGTGGATGAATGAAAAATGAAAACAATAAACAGTTTATATTGGGCGGTAACGTGTTACGTGACATTGTTAATGTGATAATATTACCTGAAGTCATGTTGGGATTGTGTTACATTAAGTTGTTACTGCTGAAAAGTGATTTATTACTGTAATGCATTACTCCAAACACTGATGATCTACATCGATGGAGAGGTTGTTTCCAATCAAGCCAATCAAATTACAGCTTCTTTCTCATGAGCTGCTCATCTGCAGCATGATAAACAGTTAACGTAGCTGTAACTTTAGTGACATTTGATGTTTGTAATTTAAAGGAAGAAAAAAAAATGAGGGGGAGGTAAATATCAGAAAAGCCCCTTTTGTTTTGAGCCAGACGGAGATGTGTGCTGGTATATGTATTTCATTGACAGCAGCTGCTGGCTGAGCTCCATCAGGGGAACAAGAGACAAAGTAAACAAACTTGTGCTGCTAGCTGGCATGTCATGGGCAGACAGCATGTTGTTAGTGAAAATCACAGTATTTCAAAATAATAACAATATGTGTTTCTCATTGAATAATATTCACACACTATTGTTTATTCAAAATCAACAGGCTATCTGAATCCCAATAAACATACAATGGGTAAATAATGAATTGAATACTTTGACATGTGGACTGGAGGAGCCAGGGATCCAACTGCCAATCTTTGATTAATGGATGACCTGCTGTACCTCCTGAGTCACCTCCACCTCCAGCAGGCAGTAGCCAACAGGCAACAACAGGCTGTTGTATAATATCATATTAGAATTGATAGATACTGTCCTGTGCACTCACCAGCTACTTTATTAGGTACACCTGTTCAGCTGCTTGTTCACGAAAATTGCTAATCAGCCAATAACATGGCAGCAACTCAGTGCATTAAGTCATGTAGACGTGGTCAAGACGACCTGCTGAAGTTCAAACTGAGCATCAGATTGGGGAAGAAAGGTGATTTACGTGACGCATGGCTGGTCTGCTTATTTACTGGGATTTTCACACACACACACACACACACACACACACACACACAACCATCTCTAGGGTTTACAGAGGATGGTCCCAAAAAAGAGAAAATATCCAGTGAGCGACAGTTCTCTGGGTGAAAATGCCTTGTCGATACCAGAAGTCAGAGGAGAATGGCCGGACTGGAAAAGCACTTGGGCTACAGCAGCAGAAGACCACACCAGGTGCCACTCCTGTCAGCTAACAACAGGAAACTGACGCTACAATTTGCACAGGTCACCAAAACTGGACAATAGAAGATTGGAAAAACGTTGCCTGGTCTGATGAGTCTGGATTTCTGCTGCCACATTCAGATGGTAGGGTCAGAATTTGGCGTCATGGATCCATCCTGCCTTGTATCAATGGTTCAGGCTGCTGCTGGTGGTGTAATGGTGTGGGGGAGATTTTCTTAGTACCAGCTGAGCATGGTTTAAACACCACAGCCTACCTGAGTATTGTTGCTGACCGTGTTCATCCCTTTATGACCACAGTGCTGGTCATACCACTTGTTAGTATGGCGGTCAGACCCACTGCGACTGTTGTGGTCCTTCAGCTTCTTATAATCTTGCTTAAGTTTCTTCAACTTTTCACAAATTTATTCTGGCAACAATTAAATCGTAGGCAACTGGACTTTGATTTCAAAAATCAAAGTCCAGTTGCCTACGATTTAATTGTTGCCAGAATGGAATTGACCTGGATAAATGAGAATATCCACAGACTTTTCACAAATTTGTTTTGGCATGTGCCCTGTATTTAGCTCCGCCAGCTTGTTGCTATTCTTCTATAGACTCGGTCATTTCGAGTCGCCGACTCAAAGTCCTGCTGAATTTCTTAAGCAAATACGCTCAAAAGAGCCTGGACCTTGTCGTCTGTCCACTTCTCGTAACTTCTCTTGTTTTGCTGCATTTGCCAAATGATCAAAACAAGTGAAGATTGTAGAAATGAAATAAAGTTTGAAGCGACACTGGCATGGAAGTGCAGAACGCTGCACTTCCATGCCAGTGGAAGTGCAGCGTTCTGCACTTCCATGCCAGTGAAGTGCAGGGAAGTGCAGAACGCTGCTAGTGTGTGCTCCACCAATCAGCGTTCTTCAGCACACAGCCTCGCCCCTCAAGAATTCCAGGGAATCTGAAAAGTCTGACCCCCCTACTAGGTATTTTTTGCAGGGAAGGTTTGGGATTGACGGAAAGTTTTTCCCCAAGTAATTTCGGGGAAAAGGTGCCGAGGTTTTTCAAAATCCCGGGTAAATGATAAAAGAGTAGAGTGTAGATTAATTACACTCTCTGTTTACATTCTTCCAGCCCACTGCCTGAATGTTCGCCATTGCTATGGCAACAACTACCAGCTGATGTTAGCCTATATTAGCTTATCTTAAACATGATTAGAATTTGGCATTTTTTAACAAAACAGATTACAAATAAGAGTCATACCACTCAGGTTGTTCAAAAGCTTGACTACGCTGGATTGTCAGTAACTGTATGTAAACACATGCGGCACAGTGGCGTCAGTGGTTAGCACTGTCACCTCACAGCAAGAGGGTTCCTGCTTCGAACCCATGGTGGAGTGTTACGAATCCTGGAGTGGAGGAGCCCTTCTGTACAGAGTTTGCAAGTTCTCCCTGTTTCAGCGTGGGCTTTCTCAGGGTGCTCCAGCTTCCTCCCACAGTCCAAAGACATGCAGGTTAATTGGTGACTCTAAATTGTCCGTAGGTGTGAATGTGAGTGTGAATAGTTGTCTGTCTCTATGTGTCAGCTCTGTGATAGTCTGGTGACCTGTCCAGGGTGAACCCTGCCTCTCGCCTGATGTCAGCTCAGATAGACTCCAGCACACAGGATAAGCAGTTACAGAAAATGAATGAATGAATGTATGCTTGCCAGGTGAAATGAAAGTAAAAGCCAATGTTCACTCTTGTTTGGCGTTTCGCCTCACTATATCTGCATTTTATTTCGGAATTGTGGATTCCTGCTGTTTATGGTCAGGCACCTGGTGGGTACCTTCTGATAAAGTCACAGCCTTATCTGAGCGCTGTGGGGGTACATGGCCATACATGTCCTGAACACAGAATAAGAAGAAATCAAGAAAATCCAGGCAGAGGGCAGAGTCTCTGCAGAAAAAATACATCGCCACACACCTCTGAACCCCTCTTCCCTGTATACCAAACAGTTACAGCGGATAGCCACGACCATTTTAAATGACAGTTTACATCCTTTGCACAGCGGGTTCCAGCTTCTTCCCTCTGGACGGAGGTTTTTAGTCCCAAGTTGTAGAACTAAACCAAAAAACATACATACAAAAACAGCTTTGTTCCAGCTGCAATCACACTGGTAAACAAGCTGTAGAATCTTTGCACAAAACTGCACAAGACAGTCACTTTGGAGCATATATCTTATTTTTTATTTATTGATTGATTTTTATCTCATTGTTTTATTCTTATTCTATTGAACTGTTTTAATTCCTTTAACCGGTGTCTTGTAAGGAATTTTTGCTCTTGCCGTTTTTAATTATTTGCTTTTATTTCATGCTTAACTTGAAATAACTTTCTGTCGTTTAAAATTTCTTTATTGTATTCTGTGTTCTATGTTTTTGTTTTGATTGGTCAAATTGTGATGGATGTTTTGACTCTCGACTGCAAAACTAGTTTACCCTTGGGTATCGATAAAGTAACCTGAACCTAATGGTTCATAAATTATGATTGAGAGGGACTGCATTTGTACAAGCTGATACGTTGTTTTGTTTTTTAAGGAAAATACTGCATAGAATGGCTATATATTTAATTATTGTGCTGTCACAAGTCCTGTTGTAAGCATAAATGATGGTAATCTACAGTACCCATCGCTGCTGTTTAGAAAACAAAATCTGTGCACATGGTTTAGAAAATTGCTCACACAGATTTACACATCACTGAGGAGCAAAAGGAACCTAATTTTTCTCCCAGATTACCTGCCTCATGTACTGTTTTGTCTGGATTTAGTGATATTTTCACCAAACATGACAAAAAGTTATTTTTATAGATGTTGAAGACTGAACTTTTAATAACAGTCTGCTTCCTCCTCGCCACTGAGACACAGTCATTATTTCCATGACA
This sequence comes from Epinephelus lanceolatus, assembly GCF_041903045.1. Lineage (NCBI taxonomy): Eukaryota > Metazoa > Chordata > Actinopteri > Perciformes > Serranidae > Epinephelus > Epinephelus lanceolatus. Next base: position 32,483,811 of record NC_135752.1, read on the forward strand.
ACAAGATTTTGCTTTTATTAAAATGTAAACATAGATCTTGAGAAAATAATCCAACCACCACCTCCATTAGCTGTGGAGCTTTCGATCCTATTACACGGTCTGCCTGGTTGTCACAAAATTGCGGACATCATTTTACCAGACCAACGCTATTCTTCTCCTGGTGAGCACGGTTTCAGTAGACTAATGCAGTCAGACACCATTGTAATACAGAACAAATATAGGCAAATGACCTTCTCTCATAAGCAGATGGTCCATTTTTTTGCACATCTATGTCACTGATAAATGTTACATTGCAGGCAGATGGCAGTGGACAAAGTTCCATCAAGCAGAAAATGTTACAAGGTATTTCACATAGTCGCTACAAACAGATGTTTTGCTCCGTTGTCACCAGCAATGACCTCTTCAGACACATTATCATTAGATGCCAGCTCCTCTGACTGTGGCTGCCATCTTGAATTAGTGACAGCCTAGCGTGCAGAAGGCCTTCCTGTCTCGCTGTCATCTCTATGGAGACAGAGGAAGTGGATCTCGCCCACAGCTTGTGCCCACATTTCACATCTACTCAGCTTCACGCCGCACCATTCCTGTAGGCTGCTGCAGAGCACGATTCCGCACATGAAGCCAAGCAGACTTAATAAACATGATCAACTCTCCCATCTCTCTCCATTTAGGGCTTTAAAAGTCTTCAGATGGTCTAAGTACAACAGCGAGGGCAGCAATTTGGCCGAATATGACATTATAAATTGAGGCATAAGTGCAAGCAAGCATATTTGTAATTCAAATTTCACTGTATTGCACCAAACATCTCCCTAAGACGCTACCTGGCATGCTGCAAACTCAGATGAGTTATACGAGACTGTAAAGCTGATTTGTTTTAAGCTCTCACCGTGTCCACTGTCCAGCGCTGCTAGCAGAAACCGATGAGGTAATGGCTGAGGGATAACGCTAAATTTAAGTGTAATGCGTTTTGATCAGGAGTCTGCAAATTAAAGCAGAGACAGTCTTCAAAGATAGCTCTCAACGGTTACATAAATAAATAATTAATAAATACCGCAAGTGGATGCATAGCAATTAGCATATGACAAAGTGAGAAAATGGCACATAAAATGGTGACTTAACACGAGTAAAAGTATGTTCATTTATCTGTGCTGATGAAAGCAAGAACACTGTATGAATAATTAGCTTTTCACACATGAAAACTCCACGGCTGACATCTTTTCATTTCATTTAGATTTACTTATTTCCTTTAAACTTCCTCGCATGCAACAAGAACAAAAAAAAAAAAAAAAAAAAAAAAAAAGACAGCAAAGCATTACTAGAAGGTAATATGACAGGCCGCATACGGCACTGCGATGAGGAGAACAAACATAAAAGGATTACTGTTTTGACAAGAGCTGTTCGATGCAAATCAAAGGACCAGGAGATTGATGGAGCGATGAAGGCAGTCAGTGTGTATTTATATATTCATCATGACATTTAGCTTCCCTCAGATTAAAAAAAAAAAAAGCTTTCTGTACCGTCACTCTCAAGGAAGGCTTCCTCATTTCCATGGGAGAGTTTACTCTGTTTGACATTTGAAGTCAGCTCGATGGGGAACTCCAGGTGGAAAAGGCTTAATGGGGATATAAGTGATTGAAATGTGAACTGTGCGGCAACAGGGAGTTCGGCGTTTGCCACAGAGGTTATAATTATGCACTTTTTTGGCATCCTCCAAGTGGTGGATTGTGTAAAAGATAGATGTTGGGTGTAGAACAAATAAACAAACAGACAATGAAAGACAAACAGCATTTATGATGAGTGCAGCTCACAGTATAGGCTACAGGCTAACACTGCAAAACATCTCATTACCGCTCTTTGTCCCGCAGCACTGTCAATTCTCAATCTGCACAAAGTCCCGCCACACCTCCTCTGGATGAAATCAATTGCACCACTCAGTAGAATCTTTATCTGGAAAGATCCATATGGGCTATTGAGGAGATTTAATTAAAGGAATAATACACCAAAACCGGAATGTCAAAGACATCTTCAAGGTGCTCTGTGGAGTTTTGTTGGAAACAAACAAAAGTTCTGTTAACACTTAGTGCTTCTCGCCAAAACACATGGTGTGTGTCCTTGAGCTCTGACAAACACATTAAAAGCATTTTCTTTCCTCAGAAAACATTTGCAAAGCTGATTATTTTAAATCCAACATTTTTTAAATTCATGCTCACTTGCTAGAAGTCTTTTTCTTCTCCTACTTCTCTGGCACGTTGCAGCATATCTTGGTGTGTTTCTGTCACCTGAAGTTCAGTGAACTAGTGTGAAGCCATTGCAGGAGTGGTGCTTCAGATAAACCCACTCACACGGGCTGGGTACCAAACTCAGTACTTTCAAAAAGGTACTGACGGGTGTTGGGATCGCCACTCTAAAATGTTATAACTTGTTACTCTTTCAGAAGTAATTAAAAAGTAGTAAAAGCCGCGCTTCGACTGACGGCGCATACCCTTGCCTACTGGATGCATTTCTGGAGCGCCGCGTCACGTAGTGGAGCCGCAAGCTCACATGCGGGAACTGCGAAATCACACGAACTCCTGCAATTTCACACCACATCCTCTCCTTTCGGTTTGTATCCTTGTAGAACGGATGTGTGGTGTCATACAAAGAGCTATGGTGTTCCATAGTGACGTGATTTTTTAAAAAATTGAGAGTTTACAATCCGTAGTCTGTGCATTGCGTTGGAATTTGAAATTTACCGGATGCTGTGTGTGTTCTGCTTTCGGTTTGGTGCGATCTGAGCAACGTGGCTTAACGTGCTATGGATGCGCAGTCGCTGAAAAATAGACCTGGCGCTTCTGGGACGCTCCAGAGACACTGTGTGGCGTGCGCTGTGGAAATGAAGCTATTCACTAGAATGGGAGCGTATCTGCTACGCTGCACAGCACAGACGGAGTATGTGGAAATTGGGGGTAACACTACAGCCGACTTTTGCAGCCAAGGAAGGCTCACTTCTGGTGGGGTATATTTCCTGGAGCTTCATGTTGTTGTGCTGTCGGTCGTAGTAGCCGAGGTGTTTCAGACTTGAAGACTTCTTTTGTTTGCAGTGAAAAGAATTTTAGATAAACTACTCGTTACTGGAATAAGTAATATTATTACTGTAACGTGTTACTAGCAATGCGTTAATGCCCAACACTGGTACTGACTGGATTATGTCGGTACTACCGAGTACTGATTAATGTTGAATCCATCCATGCAAAATTTCCATATCTGAGATTGCATCTGTGTGAGTATGCTGGCTTTAGACCAGAGGCAGAAGTGCTGCAAAGTGCCCTGAAACCTGGAAGTCAACCATGAAGCTCCACGGCGCAACTGGGCTCAACTTCAGACATGGAAGCGCCTGATGCCAGGTAGGTGCCGCATTAGTTTTGGCGTCTTATCTACTTTCTTTTCCATATTATTTTAGCAAAAGCCTAGTATCACTGCTAGACAAACAGACACATACACGCACACACATACACACACACACACACACAAGCAAACAGACAAAAAATTTGCTTTATGTGTGTAACAGCGTCACTAAACAGACAAAGGCTCAGCTGATAGTGGGACATATGAAGGACGCCAGGCACAATGGGCAGACGGAAAACAGCCAAGGTTTTATTATTAATAGAAAAGACAAACCATACTTACAACTCAAAAAAGGGAACAAAAGAGGTTTGGCCATCCCGGCTGACCTCCAATCCAAACTAAAGTAACAAAGCCCAACCAACTATTCTAGGCTGGGAACAAAAGAAGAAACCTCCAGTGAGTCCAGTGCTGCTACTGTGGGCAGGTGCTGCTGGGTGCTGGTGACTGTGTGTCCCTTCCACTCTGCCCCTTAGCTCCTTTTAATACTCTCCTCCCCAATTACTTTCAGGTGTTTCACTCATGTAGAAAGACAGGTAGGGTGGAGGAAAAGAGGCAACCTGCCCACTAGGGTGCGCAATATGACACAAAAGGCATGGCCACGCGTAACAATGTGTAGCCCTTTTTAAACGGGAACAAAGTTGCAGGAAAGCCCAATCAGTCTTCATTCAGCATTGGCAGTATAAAAGCAAAATCACAATCTACTTTTGCTTATACAGAATGTGACTTTTTCGGGGCAATGGGGGGCGTGAGCAAGTAACACAATGTGTAGCTCAGTGTGTGACATAAGCAGTGACGTGGGAGGGAAGCCGCAGCTGGTCAGTCCTTTGGCGAGTCTCTCGTAAGTCGACCCATTCTTCATCATTTGATGGTTAATGGCCTCTTCGTTTGCGAGGGCAAGGAGGGCGTGCAATTCCTTGTCTCCCTAGTTGCTCATCTTTACAGTGTCTGTCAGGTTTGTGTTTCCCTCTTGCTACTAGCTGCTCGCTAATTCCTGCTATCAGCTGTTTCCTGTTTATCCACCGCCAGTGGGTCGCACGTGTGGCGTCATCAGCAGCTCCTCCCACAAGTCTTCAACAGCCCCTCCCGTGGCGGAAGACCACCTCGTTCTTTTTGAACCAAAACAGTTCCGCCAATATGACTACCCTATGAGGCAGAAAATTGGGCACCTCGGATCAACTCGCCAATCCGGCTCTGTGTGTCTAAACGCTTGCAGCTTGCCGGCCCAAAAGAGCAGACAAGCAGACTTACTTTTAGTCTACTATACGTCACCCCTGCAGCTTGCTCAAAAATAACATTTTTGTTATCACAAAGAAAGTAAAGTACTGAAAAAAGGTACTGTCGAAAACAGGTACTGAATTCCAGGTACCTGTATCTGCTTTGGTTTAAGATGTGAAGGGTACCAAACCCTACCGCTCACTGAAAAACAGCTCCATAGGGCTACTAGAGGTCACGAGCTCCACAGGAAACCTCTAATCTGTTTTTCACTCTCATGGTTCACAGTTTGCACATACGCCTGCATAGGCTGGGCCTTAAGCAGCAGACAAACAGTTTGCAACAAGCTAATTGCAAGTGATAAACTGAAGCAGCACATGTAGTAGTATTATGTCAAAGTCTAAAAGAGGATTTGAACATCTGAGCGTAGAAATAGAGAACCGAGTTGTGGAATTTGATACTGGATCTAAGTTTGTAGCCATATATTGTAACACAGCTGACGACAGCTTGGGAAGAAGCACACTACAGACTGATGAGTGTATTCCTTTAACCTGCATTTTTAATTTAGCTCACAAATAGAGTAGGCTTTATGTGTGCTGCTGTTGTTACCACTGTGGATTCGTACCTCTATAGGGACTGAAATACAGCCCTGCTGTATAATTATATCATAATAACTTTAAATGTCATTCTAAATGTCAAGTCAGATTTATCATTTTTGGTGTTTTATAGCCGATGTGTCATAAAGCGCTCTTGAGAAAAAAACAGAATAATCTTTATGACCTTGTTGATAAACTCATCCCTTTACACCTCTCATGTCCGTGACAGACACAAGCAACCAAGTTTTGTCAAGGCTCTGACATCTCTTTGTATGCAATTATTCATTGTCACACCACGCGCTATCTTAGTTGTCATCTTTTTTGCCAGCCCGCGTGTCATCTTATCTTCCTCAGCCTCTGTGAACCATTTCCTCAGCCCGGCTTTCCGAGCGCAGCGGGGAGCGGATATCTCAAACTTGCCTTGTTAAACACAAAATAGAAGGCAGGCCACAGAAAGGCTGAGTGTCAGAGCCACGGTGTTTGTTCAGCAAACACCATCAGTGAGAAATTCCTGTTTGTGTAGAGGCGACGCTGGCAGTGTGTGAAACAGGAGAAAGGAAAAGGTGGGAACAAGGCACATGCATACATATTGATAGATAGATGCTCTCTATAACAACACATACTGTAAAGGCATTTTCTGATCTGACGCGCCTATCAGCACATCATTTGTCATCGTTACATGGTATGGCTTAAAATAAGCACCTTAGGGAACATTGTGGCTGCAAGGGAGCTTTGTCACTTAAATGTAAAGCATAGGTTGTTTTGAGGTGCTTGCTCAAACTGATGTCGATCCACTCAGGAGGACAGACTGAAGTATTAAAGGTATAAATATTACATTTTTGAAAAGCCAATGCATGTCACAACTGCGGAATTAAAGGCTATCAGAACATGTCCACTTATGTATGATATGAGGAGCTTGTTCAAATAGACTCTTCAAGTAAACTGGAGTCCTCTTGAAGCCTCTAGTATCGCTGGTTAGAGGATTAATTACTGGCAGGTATGGCTGAGATACACTTAATATAATGGCTGGATATTAACGCTTATTTTTGTGCTCTGGAACACACACACACACACACACACACACACACACACACACACACACACACAAGCCATTCTTTTCAATGCTTTTAAATTAACAAAGCATTACATTGTGCACATATTGTCTCATTAAATGATCAAAGACTTGACACTGGATTACATTAACATATATTTTCCCTAACAATCATTACTGCATATCAGTATATGACAAAAAACACCAAAGAAAATAAGAAATTATTAGTTTAATGTAACAATCTTACTATATAATGACGAAAACTCTGTGTGTCTAAAACTGAGCTTCTATAAGGCAATGAATATTGTGGAGGGCGTGGCTCATCACATAAAGGTGTATAACATCTCAAGGGTTTCACCCATCACCACGCAACTTTGTAGGCATATGACCACACATAATCTGAGGGGACCCCTCCATTATTGACCCCATCAAACAAAATGGGGGCGCTAGAGAGCTAATTTCTTATCTAGGCCTAACCGCCATATGGATTTTTACTAAACTTGGTAGATATGTAGAACAGGACGCCTCAAGGTGACTGGAGAAATTTAACTCTAAATGGCAACTGGGTGGCGCTATAACAACAGAAAAATGCTTAAAAATGGCTAAAATGTGACAGATCGCTGTGGCTCCCCCTGTGGCCCAATGTTTGTTTGTTTTTTTCAAATTTTTAGTATGACTAAGTCATGGTATGGTATGCTGTACATAATCACGGAAACTGTCAGTGTGTCATTCTGTCAGTCAGTCATTCTGTCTGTCCCACGTTTTTCTACTCACTGATGTGGTCAATCTATGTAGTTAGAACATAGGTAGAAGGTGACAAAGCTACCAATGGGTATGCACTACTTTTAATAGTTAATTATAGTTTATTTGGAATAAGCATCTCATTTTGTTGTCGATACTACTGATGAAAAAAAGGCATATATAGCAAATGGCACTGTTTGTTTTTTGAATATTTAACAACCTATTCTCTCCAAAATAAAGACACATCTCACAAAAATAGTGAGCCAAAAAAAATTCTTGTCACCAAGATATCTCAACCATTGTACCTGGACATTACTATTAGCTTATAAAGGCAAGTTCAGAGATTTCAGTGAGTCCAAATCATACCAAAATGTAACGTTCATGCAGAGCCATGTGCAGTGTAGCATCGTGGCACCTGTGATGCCACATCTGTAACAGATATTTGAAATATCTGTTTCTGGGTCCTAAGGACAGAGGGATGTCATATGCTGTAAAGCCCTGTGAGGCAAATTATGATTTGTGATATTGGGCTTTATAAATAAAAATGGAACTTGTGAGGGGTTAAGTATAGTTAATGGCACTGTTTTTAATTTAATGACAGTTCTTGTTTGAGCACAGGCACATGTCCAAGTTGGCAATCATTCATTAGAGCCCATTTTCCACCCAATGCATTGTTGTGAGCCCCAGTACAACTGCACTGCCTGCACTGTCTATGTACGCCCCTGGTGGAAAACATACTGTCAAGCAATGCAAATTATATGTGATAGTACAAATGCATTGTAAAAGAAAGAACACTTGTGGTAGAAGTACTCAGACCTTTTACCTAAGTAAAAGTAGTAACACCACAGTCTAAAAATACTCAAACTCAAAATGAAAATAAAATTACAAATGTATTGGCATAATGAATAAATAAATAAATAAATAAATAAAAGCTGAAATAAAAAAAGGTGTTCCTAATGCAGAATGGCATTTTAGAATCATTTATATTACTGATGCATAAATGTGCTCATGAAGGCCCTTTCACACGATTGCCAATTTGCCGACGCCGCAGCACTCGCCGTCGGCTTGACCCAATGCTGATTATATACATGCACTGACGGCTGTCGGAAAGTGCTACCGGTGGCGGAATCATCGGCTCTACACGAAGGGTCAGCGTCAAACGGGGTCAAAGTTAAACAAAACTGAACTTTCGGCGTCATGTTAAAACACCAGTGAAGCCCACAATGTGACGGCGAAGTCGAAAAACTACCGCAACATTAGCGTTAACGCCAGCTTCCATAGGAAAACAATGGCACAGCGGGCATCAAGAGATTTTTAACGCTGGTCATGTGCAAGAGCCTTGACTTTAATGTTGCAGTCTGTAAATGTGAAGTCTATTTTTAATTACTGTACATACTGCTGGGCGTTGAACCGATGGTTACACATCATTCATTGCTTGACTTATATTTTGTAATTGTTCTGCCATTCAGGCATTTCCTTCCTTTTGGCGCCCTCTTTGGCAGTTTATTGAATTGCGCAGACTTCCCAATAGGAAGTCCCCTCGACAGGAAGTCCTACCCACAGGAAGTTATAAAGCCTAGGTAGGCCTCAGGCCTCAGTATCATGCCATGCCAGCCATCAGAGGGTTGTCTGCTGCGATCTTTTGTTTCGCCTCGGAGAGCACTGACTGTAAGCTCGAATCCCTTTGTTACCATCTCAGCAACCATTTCACTCTAATGAGTCGGCAATAATTAAAGGAGCTTGAATGCTACATCCTTTAATCCTACAAATGATTTACTATTTTATTTTGATTAACATATTTATTTTGTTTTTTATTTATTTTATTTTATATTCCTTTTATATTCTACATTTATTTATTTATTTTTTTAAGTGCAATCTTTCTTTTTTTTTTTCTTACAAAGACCTTTTGGAGACTTGCTTATTTATGCCTTATTATGCCTTTTTTGCACTTTGGCCCCAGCAAGAAACAACATTTCAATAAGGTGTATATAAATGATATGAAAATTAAACTTAATCTTAAAAATATGTAGCTTTTGTTCATTTGTTTGTTTTTTGTTGTACCAAACGTACCAGCTTTCCACTCGCTGCACTGCTTTTTCACTTTGTGTTTCCTCTTGCTCTCTGAGAGGAATTTGCTACCACGGCACACATTTTCTGGGCGTTCTGCTACACACCGTCTCACTTTCTCTCTGTCTCTTTCAGTGTGTGTGGGCACGTACACATGTGCATACATAGGTGGACCAGACAAGAGCATGGTCATTATCCGTAGGGGAGCTAAGATGAGATAGCAGTGAAGCATGATGAGTGGGAGGTGCATGACGCTGGAGTGCCACATATATTCTTCTGGCTCTGCAGATGACATCGTTCCCAGAGGCAAAGTCTTGACACTGGACGTCTCTGAGTCATGGGGCACGGGGCCACAGTGAGATGAGATCTCTACTTCCTCACTGTCTCACACACACAGACACACACACACACACAGAGACACACACACACTGGAGTTTGGTAGTGATCTTGAAGTTAAAACTTATTATTGCTTCAGACAGAATATTTGCATTTTCCATCCTTTTTTGGATTTTCGTCTTTCATTCTGTTCATGGTAAAATTGCCAAGAGTAATGCAACATTTTTTTTTTCTTTTTGTCAAGGTTTTGTGGACACTGTCAGCTTGTTAACACAAACTTTACCGGAATTGTCACTAGTGTGAGCGCCCATATCATTGAAGGTATAATGTGAGCACTGAATTTGAACGTTCTGGCCATGTAAAGGCTGATTATCCGCATGTAAAAAACGCAAACACAGCGTCGCATCAGCGTCACGCTTACTTGACAACAGCATTAACATGACACTGTAGCAACAGGACTTACTGGTTCCATCTTGTCCGCAAATGTCAAAGCGTCAAGAAGCGTAGGAGCAGCCATATGATTGTATGATAAGAGTGGTATGGCCCAAAAGGGGCAGTACATAGCATGTGCGTGTCAATTGTGTGGTGGAGCATGCATGAGAGAGTGACAGTGGCTACTCTCAGGGCAGACAAACAGGTGTTGGAAATCGGAGCAAAGGGAAAGGTTAGCAGTGACATTGTCCAGTGGTGGTAAATGTAGAGTGTAAGTTGGAATTTGCTCATGCATAAACATTGCAGCACCTAAAAAGTTCCAATATCTTTACATGCATTTTGTCAAATGAAAAACAGACTTGAAGCATAAACAAAACACCTTAGGTTATGATTAAGCCTTTGAGACATAGCTGAGATGCTAGCTTGCACAGAGTCAGTGTATCTGTTGCCTGAGATGTGCAAGAGAAAAATGTGCCTGGTACACTTGCAGTCTAGACACAGGTTAATTATGTCGTGCTGAGTTAACTGAGGGTAAGATAATAAAAGATTGCACAGTATCTGCCTTGCTTTACTTAATTTTCTATTCATAGCTGATGGATATAAATATGTTGAAATTACATACAATAATGTAATACAATCTGGAATGTGCCTCATGTCTGTTAATTTATACACAAGTTAAGTGTGAAAATAAACTTTTAAACCACAAGAGTTCACAACATACGGGCAGAAACAGGAGATCTACAGGTGCAGGTAGTTTCGTGACGACCTGTTTTACCTCGCCCAACAAGCTCCAAAGCCAGGAAGTCAAACCATCCTCAGAAGTAGAAGGCAGAGAGAGGGAGGTCACGAAACTTAAAATAGTCACAACAATTTAACTGTTGGAGATACAGTTCTGAAAAAAGGCACACAGCAACCTGCTGCTTGTCAAAGACTTTAGTGAAAGTTGTTCAGAAATTGTTTTTTCCAATCTGGTGATTCAAAGCTTCCTCTCTGTCCCCAGGAAGACATGCCTTCTCACACGCCTTCAGACAACTTGAGGCAATAATACCACATGCAAAACACTTCGTACAGTCAAAGCTTTGGTGATGAAATTCTGGAAAAAATCTCATTCTGATGGTTTTGGGCATATTGTCAAATATTTTGTGACTTGTTGGTAACAGTGAGATAAAATGGAGAATGTTGTGCAAATATCACGACTATATTAACCTGTTAAGCCCGACGAACCCATTGATGGGTTGAGAAATGGCGGACGTCAAATGATGTGGTCTCCCCCTCTCTATTGTGAACAATGGTGTTTATTTTCAACTCTTGCTCAAAGTTTAGAACCTAATGTTCACCAAACAAAATCTAAAGTGTGTTTTAGTGCAAACATTAATGTGTAGATATGATTTTTAAACGTTATGGGGAAAATACAAATGTGCGACTAATATAAATAAACAATCTACTGCTAAGTCACGTCATCCGCGATGCGGCCATTTTTGTAGTCCTTTGAAAGGGGAGAAGCTACTGAAACGAATGATACCAAACATCCTATGGACCACAATACCCAGGTATCCAAAATTTCCGTGTGCACGGCTATGTCTGTGCTCGGATTCTCCCGCGCTATTATGTGGCCCTTGTTTTTGCGCGTTCCCGCGAAGGTCCCAAACTTTAGGGAAGTGCTGTTCGGCCCTTAAAATCCCCACTTAAGGGGCCGTGCGATGCACACTTACGAACCCATCTCAACTGAAGGGAAAATTGAATTTCCAAGGTTGCATTGCGAAACTATCCAGCCAGGCGAGTTCTCCAGGAAGATGGCAGCCTCCATGAGAAAGCCATCACACAATTGTAGTACTATTTTCAAAAAATAAGCATGCAAAAGTTCCAAAATATGTCGGAATGTGTTATGTTTCCGCATATGCATTGTTATCTGTAAGCGTTGAGTTGGAATACGAATGCTTGAAAATCGCTAATTCATGATGTAGCCTACATGAATATCAACAGAGTTCTCCGTGAGGCCATTAATGCTGAAGCCTACGTCACCGATACACGTGACGTAGGTGAACACGTCTGTTACACTAATTTGCATGAAGTGGCGTCCCAGTTCGTAGGTAAAATTCCCTACACCTCAACACTACGCCTTCGTTGCTGAGGGGAATCTGGCGAGTGCACTTGAAACCAAGGGGTAAGGTTAAGGAAAGAGAATTGGGATTGGCCCTAAATATCACTGCAGGCTCATCGTTAAACCAAATTAAACACCTTTTGAAACATGTGATATCTAGTATCCAAAGAATGCCTGTGTCCATTTTATTAGCATTTGAATGAAGACTTGTGAAGACATAGATGTGAACTGATTTTGCATATTCTTAGAAATATAGATTGACGGACTTCTGAAATGACTGTAGGTTACACTAAGGCAAACTTTTGCAACGACACAGTTGATGAAAAAAGTTCAGCACTGTCAGATGTACTCGAAGTTTGGAATATGAAAGGTCTCGAAGTTTAGATTTATTGTATTAAGCCACGCCCACTTCAAACAATCATTAGGCTACCAAATTTTATGCGTCAACGGAGTCATGACCCTAGATCGTGCAAACCAAATTTTGAACAAATCCCTGTCACTGATTATGAGACATAGACTTTTCAAATGTGTGGTGTCCTTTACTGGCATAATATCCCAAGACCGCTTAGCAACAGGACAGGATGTGCACGTCTGTTAAGATCCCCATTAGTTTTTGCACTGCAGTAGCCATTCTTCCTGGGGTCTACACAGTTACATGATGACAATATACATTCACACTACACAACACAATGCACTGTATAACACATCATAATGCACATACACTTTAAATGAAACAATAACTGTTGATGTAGTTCACATTTCACAATGAAAATAAACCAGCTCTGACTAAATGACTCATAATCTAATAGATACATACAACAGAATACAACAACAAATATTCATTAATCAAATTCCTTCTTAAGTAATGCTCTTTCAGATATTGTTTAAAAACACATATATTATTTAGTTGTATAATATGATTTGGAAGTGAATTCCATCCTTGCATTGCTTGCTATATTACTGTCTGCTGGACTGATGTGGTTTGGATTTTGGTAAAGTAAAACAACCTTCAACAGCGTGCCTTGTTAAATAACTGTGTGTACTTACGGGAATACTTTGGTGAAAACTAAAATGAGTCTTTGTTGTCATCCCTCATGAAAACCATCAGTGAGTACAGCAATCTAAAGTATTTTTCACTCCAAACCAAGAGAGACATTCATTTTCAATCAACATGAAAAAAGCTACACGTGCTGCCTTATTCTGGACCAGATGCAGTTTTCTTATGTTGCCTGGACCAAACTGCTGAACAGTAATCCAGTTAAGACAAAACCAAAGCTTAAATTACTTGTGTGATAGTTTGCTGTGTCGGATATTTTCCACATCTCTTAATTACAAATAAAGTGTTTCCCATTATAGTGACCACACTCTGTATTTGTTTGTCCCATTGTTATTTGTTTTCTGTGATAACTCCGGAAATTTGGCTTCTTCTACCTGTTTTGTTATGTACACTGAGATCAAGCTTTGGTTTTGAACCTAGCGTATAAAAAATGTGTCCAAATGTGCACCAAGTTTGGTTATAATTACTTAGAGATAAAGGTTTAAAAAATCTAAAACTTCAAAACAGATTGACTTATCAAAATTTCCTCGATAATTCCAGATTAGTGATGTCTGTAGATGATCCTGCCAATGTTTTTGGATGATTGGACCAATAGTCTGGGATGAATTTATGAAAATATAAAGAGAAAATTGAGAAAAATTTGACATTTTTAGAACAGGAGACCATTAAAGCAAAATGCAGATGAATTGAGAGATTAGTTTGGTGGAAGAACTTTGACTTTAAGCCATGCCATTTGAGATAATTGCCAAAACGTATACCTCCTTGTTTGAGTCACCCTATTGTTTAAGAGTGTCATATTTTGTGCTTGAGTAGTGGGTGGAATTTGCAACCCACATGCCAAATTTTGGGAGTTTTTGTCTTATAGTTTTTGCTGCACAAACACTTTTAGCAGAGAAAAGTGATAAGAAGAAATAAAGAATGAAAGAAAGAAGAACAATAATAACAAAAACAATAGGACTTCAGCAGCAAGTGTGCTGCTTAGACTTCCAATAACCACTATTAGAGTCCCACTGATGTCTTTTTATTATCACAACCCAAAATAATTTTTCATTAAATTAAACTTGAACAGCTCTTTTTTTTACCATGTCACTTCGAAAAAGAAATGCAGGTGTGTCTCAGTTTGGTTTCTGTGTTCTCCAAAAAGTCACATTTCAGAAAGTCAATAAAGAGCAACACAACAAGAAAAAGCTCATTGTGTGCACACTGTTGTTGCTTGTATGTTTACCATCATAATCCACTACCGGGATGTACCTTTTGTGACTGTGATTTCCAAGGTGCACATTGTATGAAACTCAACCAGTGATTGATTTCCCCTTCCACAAGGGGAATGACAGTGGGAAGATTATTGGTTTGTTTTTCTTCCCTCTGCCTCTCTCTCTTCACAGGTAATTTTCATGTTGTAAATGGAGGTATCGATTCGCGCTCTTTGCTGTTTGTCCTCGGCTTAGTTCATCATCTGAGGAGAAAACAGGGATGGAAACTTGCTCAAGTTTTACTTCATAGCATGGGGGAATGTGATCAATGGCTCCAGCGTGACATGTTGTTTGCTGAGGGATGTTTATAACACGTTTGTGATGTGATTTGAATACCACTGTAGTCCATTGATTGACTTACTAAATATACCTATTTCCCTTCAGCTCCCCACAATCAGAAGTTATTTTTCCATCCTGTTGTTTCATTCAGGCGTCAGTAGCAGAGAGATAGGTCTTTGTGATTATCTTTAATTATCTGTGTCCACATTTAGCAGTTGAAATTTGTAGCGTGTGCATTGCGAGTTTCATTGATTTTGAGAGAGGGATGGAGCAGCGTGTTGAGCAGCTGAGATGGCGATCAGGTGAAACTGGGGAGTGTGTTGATTTGGCTGATGTCAATACTGAGTTAAAGAAGGATTTCACTGTTGGACAGATGGTCTTTTCATAAAACTAGGTTGCCTACGCCATAGAAAGAAGTAAATACTTGTGATGCTACATGACCATAGAAAAAGGGCTGTGGTGTTTGCTTGCGCCCAAGAGGTAAAAACCTACAACTACCAGAATGCAGTGTGCCACATCGGACCAATAAACACCCACTCAGTGCCAGCCCTGGCACATTTGCTGCCCTAGGCGTGTCCCCTCCCTCAGCACCCGCCATTAATTACCATAATGCTAATTAACTACCTAGCTAATAAAAAGTAAGATAATAATTTGTGCTAATTTTTCTTTCAGTAACATGTTGTACATGTGTTATAATAATTAAATACATCAACAATAAATAAAAACAAACAGAATTAAATAAATACAATTATTATTGATATTATTAATTAACTTGTCCAGAAGAATAAACAATAAAATGACATAAAAAAAAATGTACAAAGAAACAAATTAACAATTTCGCCAACTGCCGATACAAATGTTTTTATATTGGTGTGTTCTTTGTTTTTTGTTGTTATTTATTCTTCTTTTGTGCCAGGGAAACACAGAAATCTACACTTTAAAAAATAAACAGCTTTAAAGTACTCCTCCGAGAACCATCACCTTATCGTGGTGGAGGAGTGTGAGTGCCCTAATGACCCTAGGAGCTAGGGGCTATGCTGTCAGGGATATTTTACCCCCTGGCTGGGGAGAGGACTGTCTGGGCTTCTTTGCTAAGACTGCTGCCTCCGCGATCCGGACCCAGATAAGTGGAGGACGACGAGTACAACGAGTACGAGTACAAGATTTAAAGTAATTCAGTCCTTCATTACACTACCTCCGAATGAGCACAATTTTGATTATACACATTTATGAAACATAATCTTCTTTCACATGAAAAAAATCTAAAAAAAATAAGCAAAAAGCCCTTTTACTGTATATGACACATTATAATTCCATCTCTAATACCTATTTTATATTATTGTGAAAAAACAAACAAATTTCTCCTTCAAACAGCTGGATTTCTTCAAGTTTCTCGCCAAAAGTTACATTTTACAAGATTACATTGAACAAATCATGAGAACATTATTATTTACCTCTGCACAATAGTCACTTTTACTAAGTAGAGCCCGAAAGCATTACAATGTAAATCAATGCAACCTCCGTGAGCTGCTCGTTTGGGTCAACGACTGCCTGGAGGGAAACGATAACTAGCTGCTAACTGCTAACTGCTAACTTAACAAGCTCTCTTCCTGCTGATTTCATGTTAATTCTTTCCACATCCACTCCTTGCAGTAGTGTGGTGGTAGTTGAGTGGGCATCAGAGAGCTTTTGTCGTTTTGACATGATAACAATACAGCGTGTTCCGGGGATCAGGTGATGTCGGATAACTCGCCCATCTCCTCCAGAGAACAGGGTAAAGTGTAATGAGCTGGGGAGGAACCCCAGGAAAAAAGGCCTCTCAATTATTTAGTAGGCTTCACTATGCAGTTAGGATGTGGCATTGTGTAATATTTTTTTAAAAAAAACTGTAGTAGTAGTATCATTAAAAATTAGTAAAAGATAAACATTTAGATTTTTTTTTCTTCTTCCCACATTTGTGGCACCCCCCATGGATGACGACACCCTCAGGATTCGCCTATACTGCCTATGCCCTGGGCTGGCACTGGGTGATGTAATGCAAGCTTGCCTATTTTTCCCAGGAAACAACATGGCAGCCGGTTTGTAATGAACAATCCCGAATTACAGTTAAACTTTGAGCTAAAAAATACGAGTAGGCGATATGGTAACAGAATCTTGGTTCATATTTGATCAGTGCTACTTAGTCTTACTGTATGATCTCAGTGTTTTCAGCTTCCATCACAATACAGGAAACAGTATGGTGCACACTTTCTGTTCACAAATTCTCATATTACAGCCAAACAGTGCACTAAAATTATTCATGAATGAAGATGGCATGTTTAAATCTGGGCATTGGTAGGATCGAAGGGACGTTTAACACAGTTCATTTACACATACTCCCCACATATTATGATACAAAGCTGGTTGAAAATCTGTATAGTATCCCTTTAAATGCACTCGCTCCCTGTAAAAGTCTTGTCAAAAGAAAGAAGAGTGCACTTGCTAACCTGGAGTGATTACGCAGTTCACCGAAGTTCAAATCCAAGTTTAATGAACACAGCCCGTTCACTAATAATTTAGTGCCATGATAATTGCATGTTGTGTTCATAAATAATCACTGCTCCTCTCCATTGAATCAATTTTTAAATCCAATTTAGGCCTATATTTCTGATAATTATGTCCGAGTCCATCACTATGGGCAACCCCTTTCACATAAACATTTGTTAATATAAAAATATTGATTATAGCGGCTTTAGTAAATCCAGCGGGATACATGAGCAGCCTCTGCTGACACCTTAGTATTTGCACAAACCTCTCTTGAATGCAGATGCAATGAGCACACCTTGCCAACACTGTGCAGAGGCCTTAATAAATCTAGCCTTGACTGATGTTTTGTGGTGTGCCAACTGTGTCTCTTATGAATTATGTCCATACACAACTAATTTAAAACAGCAAATGTTTTCGAAGGCCTGAACTCACTGCAGCTGAGGACCTTTGTTGCATGTCATCCGCATTGTCAGACTATCTCAGCTGCTTATTTCTAATAAATGCCCCTGTCAGCGGGTCATACATACCTCCATGACAGGATTACCAACTTGGCACAGCAGGCAACTGACCCCAGAGGGCTCCTAAGTCCCTAGTTCTCCGCATGTCAGTTGCTAATTTGATTAGGAGGTTAATCTGGCTGGACATTGCTATAACTGTTCACTGTTATAAAACATCATACTACTACCTGCAAAAAAGCAACGCCAGTGGAGACACATCCACATTGCAAATAACATCTGCATCATATAACACATTTTTCAAAACTTATTAGCCCATAGAAATGAGTTGTATAATGAATAAATGTTTTATAGGAAGTTGGTTTGCATTTGCGCCCAGGGCTTTATCTCATTTCATTCTGTCCTGTTCCACTGTGTCCCATCCTTCACTGACTGCTGCCTTACTCGTAGTGTTATTTTTTCCCTGTCCTACATGTCCTCATCCTGCTCAGTTCATCCAGCATGACTCCTGCCCTCCTCTTTATTCCATATAGCCTGCTCTGCCTGTTTCATCTGTTGCATGTCCTTTTCATCCTGTGGCCTGTCCTGATCCGCTACATAGCCACATAGTATGCGAACACTGAAACACTAGTTCACACGGACACTTCCATTCTTGGTGCTAGTTGTGGGCCTAGCACCATTTTTTTCCCTTTTATTGCAAAACAAACCAACTTTAGTTTGTTTGGCTTCAGTCAGTTATTAAGCAGTCGGACTAAGAATATTAAGAAAAGTGTCTCCTGGATGTCATAAACACTGACATCTTGTCTGGTCCATCCTCACATCCAGCACTATTTGTGCTCAACACTGCATGCATACATTTACAGAATTGCTGTCTCAGTGAAACATCAATTTTAAACTTTAGAGACAAGCTTCCTCATGTCAAATACTACCAGGTGAAATCCCTTTAATCCTTACCCACCGTAAACTTCCAAATTTCTAAGGATTCAGTTGTACTGTATATATTGTAAAACACATTTTCACAGCTCTCCATATTGCAAGACAAGCGGCACGTTGGAGCAGTGGTTAGCATTGTTGCCACACAGCAAGAGTGTCTTGGTTTGAACCAGGGGTGAAAGGTTCGAGTCCAGGGGTGGGGGAGCCTCCTGTACAGAGTTTGCATGTTCTCCCTGTGTCAGCGTGGGTTTTCTCCAGGTACTCCAGCTTCCTCCCACAGTCCAAAGACATGCAGGTTAATTGGTGGCTCGAAATTGTCCATAGGTGTAAATGTGAGTGTGAATGGTTGTCTGTCTCTATGTGTCAGCCCTGTGATAGTCTGGCGACCTGTCCAGGGTGTACCCCACCTCTCCCCCAGTGACAGCTGGGAAGGGCTCCATTCCCCCCATTACCCCATGATAAGCAGTTATGAAAAATGACTATCCGAATGACTGAATGTTACAAGACAATGGGGAGTAAAAGGTCACATCTATCCATCCAACTATCCATCCATCCTACTTATCTGAGGCTGGGTTGTGGGGGCAGCAGGCTAAGCAAGGAATTCCAAATGACCCCATCTCTCCCCTGCTACATTTTCCAGCTCTTCCTGATAGATCCTGAGGTAATCCCAGTTGAGATGAGATATATAATACCTCCAGTGTGCTAAGGGTCTACCCTGGGGTGTCTTACTGATTGACCTGCCTGGAAGACCTCTAATGGACATGCCCAGGAAGCATCCTCATCAGATGTCCAAACCGCTTTCGACGCGAAGGAGCAGCGGCTCTACTCAAGGCTACCTCTAGATGTCTGAGCTTCTCACCCTACCTCTAAGGCTGAGCCCAGCCAGCATATGGAGGAAAATCATTTTAACCACTTGAATCTGCAATCTCATTTTTTTGGTCACTACCCATAGCTCATGACCATTGGTGAGGGTCAGAGCATAGATGGGCTGGTAAATTGAGAGCTTTGCCTTCCGACTCAGCTCCCTCTTCACCACAGCAGACTAGCACGATACCCATTTCACTACTGATGCCCCACCAATCTGCCTGTCCATCTCGTGCTCCATATTACCCTCACGTGGGAGCAAATCCCCCACATAGGTCTCCTTTATTTAGGGCAGTAACTCTATCCCAACCCTGAGGGGCCAATCCTCTGTTTTCCAGCAGAGAACGATGGCCTCAGACTTGAAAATACCGACTCTCATCCTGCCTGCTTTACACTCAGCTGCGAACCACCACATTGTGTGCTGGAGGTCATGGTCTGATGAAGCCATCAGAAGCAAATCATCTGCAGAGAGCTGCACTTTGAAATCCTGTCCATCTATATCACAAGCAGAATCAGTGACAAGGGACAACCATGGTGGAGGCCAACACCCACTGAAAACGTGTTTGATTTTGTGCCAAATATACAGACACAGCTCTCTCTTTATACTTACAAAATGTTCCCCTTTTATATTAGCTGGTCACATCCTGGCTGAGTTTTTTTTTTAAATAAGCCAAGTTTATGTAAGCCCTCCGAGCATGTTTAATATAGTTACATAATATACTATAATAAAGGTAAGTGCTCAGTTTCTCCTGGCAACCATGTCTCTGCACTTGAATTGAAAGAGGAAGAAATATCTGCAATGCACATCAGCTGCCTACTGCAAGACGTGTTAAAAAATGTGTTGAAAATGAGGAAGATGTCCAGAAAGCAGTGAACAATACCAGAGCTGGTATGAGTGGGGGTGAGAGCGGTTAGCCAACAGACTGTAATGTCATGCTTCAGTAAAGCTGCTGTGGTCGGAGCACTCAGCAGAGGACAAGAAGAGAAAAGGCGCACTGGTGACATCATTTGTTGAATCAGTGATGTCTGCAAGATTTTGTGAAATGCTCTCTCTCAGAACGCACTGTACTGAGACATGCCTCAAAATGTCTACAGTGCTTTATAATTGCATTTTCATCCTAAATTGAATAAAGTAAAAGACATAAGTAAAAGACAAGTCAAGTTTCTAACCCTAGCAGGAAAACAAATGTTTCTCTCTAATGTGTAAAATAGGCATTGACTCATTTGGTTGCAGTTAAAGACATTGGGAATCATACATCTGTGAAGTGAGATACTTTAACTCTGGTGTTATATTTATATCCAGGTGTTTAAATCTATTTAAAATAATCTAACTATCTGTGGGAACTTGCCACAGCTCTATTGGATTTATTCAGCTAATTTGGGAACCTTCAGGAGCCATACAATTCAGTGGTGCAACACCCTTTCAAGAAATGAGATTTAGCTTTGGTACCTTTTTCTTCACTCGTGTTGTATATTTCACTAATGCACGGCGGAGTGTAATAGGCTTTTCGCCTGGCCCATGGCATAATCTTTATTGCTGCAGCTACAGTGTGATGCAGAGTGGAAAATATCATCTCCCTAACAGAAGAAGAAAGGTGAAATCATTTGCTTCTGACTGCATTTCTGGTGATGCTTTACATTTTTAATCCGTTTAAAACTAATGTTGACTCCCTAGACACCTAATGTGCTCCAAGAAGGAAATCCATCTGTATGGATGAGAGGTAAACATTTCACATATCATAGTTGCATGAAAATATAGGAGTCTATGACAGTGGCTGTTGTTGGCAACCACCTCTCAGGAAGTCCAAAGTTGTGCAACTAGGAATAGTTTAGGATGATGTGCAGTCGTAGGGTGCTTTCAGACCTAGAGTTGTCTTGCTTTGGTCCGAATCAGGGACTAATTTTGTTGCAAAGTTGCATAGTTTTCTATAGTTGGTTCGTGTTCTCACGGCAGCATTTACAAGCGGACCAGATCAAATTACTCACACAAGAAAGCTGCTCTTGATTGGTCACAATTTCCATGTGGGAATAATCCAGGAAGTAAAGCAAACGTTGAAGAAGAGTACACTTGCTAAAGATAAATGTGACACTTTCTAATGTCACAATGGAGGGACAACTACGCAGATTGATTTTAGCGATGCTCATCGTGGACTATATTGCTGTCATTGTTCATTTTAGTCAAACCATACAGTTTGAAAACGAGGCGCGGCTCCAACTAGAAAACAATGTTTTGATGCATTGGATGTGCTGAATGTGCATATTAAGGCAGTACAGGAGGAGGTGCACATTAATAATCCTCCAGGACTGTAACATGCTCATGTTTAACCCAAACAATGTGTCATGTGACTGCAATTGGTTCAGATCCAGGTTGGGACACGTTCTCATCCCAGCTGCAACTGGACCGAGACCACCTCTTCAAGAAGGTCTATGTCTGGTTGTTTTGGTGCACACCTGAGTGTGATTGCTGTGTTCACACCTGCCCAACTGCACCGCACTCAGGGGGCAAACAGATTTGAGTTCAACTGAACAGAACCAAACAGAGCAGGTACATTGAGAAAGTTACCCGAGAATGGACATTATATATGATGTTGGAATATATATTCTACATATGCACTCATATAGTATATGCAGTAAATAAATTGTAGCACTCTATTCATACTAAAGTCACACTCACATTTGCAGCCAAACACATGGCCCATCACAGCTGCATTTAACTGATAAGGCACTTAAGGAACAAACCTGATGGCAGGACTGAGACCAAAGACCAGTAAAATAGATTGACTGTATAAATCCCATGTGGAGCTTTCCATATCTTAATAGACCAGCGAGAGGGCAATGATTTACAACACAACAAGCTATGGTGGTAGGTTGGTGCGATGTGTGTGTGTGGGTTTGTGTGTTTGGCAAGCTCAGGATTTTCCTGTGCGGGACGTCACATTACTTTTCCTGAGTTAAGAAATACAGCTCCTGCACGGCACATCTCCTCTGATCCACAGAAAGACCCGGTGAGAAACCAAATGAAGCTGTCTGCTCTGCTGTCGCTCTCTACCTTACCTTTACTCACACATTTCCAACTTTAAACTGTCCAAAAACTGTTAACTGTTTATACCCTTTAAGCCACACCTGAAACTGACAGCAGAGCTAAATGAAACTGACACTTCACTTGGTGGATTGGCTGATATTGATGTGCAAAGACTGCAAACAAGCAGAGACTGGAATTTGACCCATTTTGTCAAACGCCGAAAAATGTATTCCCAAACTCTATATCCAGACGTTTTGGCACATTTTGTACAGACATTCATGGGCCTCAGAGGATGAACCCTAATGACTTTGTTAATCCCCTGATTTTTCCTCTAGTGCCACCGTGAGGTTGACAGCAGGTCTAAGTTTTCCCATGAATGACCTGTCTCAACATCTACTTGATGGACTGGCACTAGTGATGTGATATTCGCGAACGAGCCGAGTCTTTGAACCGGCTCTTTAGAGTGAACGAGCCAGTTCCTAATTTCTTTGTTTTTTGCTTTAATTCACTGTGTATCCATTCATTTCAGATTATTTGATCGGGAACAAATTGAGAGAGACTAGTTTGTGAGGGAGAGAGACAGTGCAGCTGCTCACTCGTTCACTTTTAAAGAGCTGGTTCAAAGAATTGGCTCGTTCTCGACGTCACATCACTAGAAATGAACGGTAGGAACTGACAGGCTTGTTTATAAAGGGCGTTGCTATGGCTACACCAAACTTATATCTACGGAGTCTATTCTGGGTCCACATTACAATATCCAGATCACGTGATGTGATAAATCAGCAATGCGATTCATCGGTGAACCCACTAACACTGCCAGACTATCACAGAGCTGATACATAGAGACAGACAACCATTCACACTCACATTCACACCTACGGAGAATTTAGAGTCACTCATTAACCTGCTTGTCTTTGGACTGTGGGAGGAAACTGGAGTACCCGGAGAAAACCCATGCTGACATAACGAAACGAATGTAAACATCATGATACCCTGCAGGCTCAGTTGTACTTTCTGTTCAGTGCTCCTGGCAAATGTTAGCATACTTGGGTTTGGTTCATCTTAGGGTCACTAAGATAGTGAATCAGCATTAACCCACTTAACATTGACTACTTAAAGATGTAAATGTATGTAAGCATATTGATGCAAAGCATTGCTGTGTCTCAAGCATGCATGCTGTAGACTCTTATTGTTGTTATACAAATGGAAAAAAGACATTTTAAAACTTTACATCTGAAATCAGACGGGAAAAATCCTTTGCAATGCACCAAATGACAAAGTGAATGTATGTCTTATTGGTATTTACTCTGTGATGTAGCAACTACATGTAACTATATCCACAATAACTAGCCCATATTTTGATTCCTCTACACCTAAAACATTGGGAATGACACAATAGCAATTTGCAAACCTACCAGGAGCTGACCTGCAGTAGCCAGATAAAAACAGCTTCATATCACTCATGTGGCTGTTACCCAAGAGAATCTGTCCTGATTTTCTGAGACCTTTGATCTGGGATTACACAGGACTGCTGAGGAGAGAACTAAGTGTTTGGCCTGGGAGAGCTCGTGGTGCAGCCTGAGGAGGTCCAGGCTTCTGAAGTCAATGCTGCTGCTGAATCTACTGAAAAGACTGAAAATGGTGCAACTTAAGTGGACAGAAATATTCAGAGACTGGATTTATACTGCTTTAAATCATCAGGAGCATCGATATTACTTAGATTTTGTTGAATATTTGAGTATTTACCACAAATTAAGTTTGGATGGATGTCTTTTTTTTCACTTTTTACAAATTCTATATTTTTAAATTTATAATTATTATGATAACAAATGTTAAATCAGTAAATCTGTAATTAAAAAAAAAGTGAAAAATAAAAGCTAAGCTCACCCAAATAAATGGTCCTGTTTTTTACCGTGTTCCCTTGAAAGGATTCGGGGGGAAAAAGCACTGGAACAGATGTAGCACTCACTCTCACACGGCCTCGGGCTTGACAGCTCACTGTTACTCTAGGAAGATGTCACCTCCCCTCAAACCAAAGGTGTTATACAAAAAAAATTGCACAATATGTGTGTCACAGAGCTTGCCTCGGGTCTTTAGACTGAGAGGTGAGATACCTGCCGGGATCGCCTTACATCACTGCACTCTCCGACCTCACTGAGCTGAATCTTCAGCGGAGAAACCTTTTCTAATGCAAATAAAAACAAAGATGTTTTCCATATCTTTCCCCATTTTTTTTTTTATCAGCCTGAAATAAACTTACAGTAGATTTCCCTTTTACCTAAATGTTTCTTTCCTCTTCCTTTCCTCTCTTTCCCCATCAAAAAGCTTTGAATCAATTTCATGCCCTACAAATGCTGTTTACCCTCTTGGGTGTGAAACATCTGCTGCTCGCTCCCACTGGCTTCTTGAGCTTTCCTTGCTTTCTCGCTCCCTGTCTCTCCCCCCTCTCTGGCGTTTTTTCAAAGACTTTATGAAGAAGCTTGTCGCAGTTCAGGCCTTGCCGTGGAAATGGTCGATTGCCCATAATGTGCCTTCAAGAATGGGCGTGTGCTGTGTATTCATTTCCTGTATCCATTGATGAGGGACACCACTACAGTCGATTGTTAATTTAAGTATATTTTGTGCTGCAATCTGTTCTTTGTATCCAGTGTGTGCCTATTATGAGCCTCAGTGTTGCTGCAGAAATCTCTGAGGTCTGAAGAGTCTTTACAGTCAATAAAGATTCCCACCATCTGGAAAAGTCTTTTATGAAACACTTTTAAAATATAAGTTTTATTTATGAACACGCTGTAAATGCCATAAGAATTTCTCTTTGTGCCTTGTTGTCACACTGTGTGTCGTTTTCCTCTTAAATTTGCTGTTCTGGGTGCTGTCGGAATTGGAGTGACTTTAAAAGGGCTATAATTACTGATGCACCCCAGGGTTTCAATGCAGCGCTAACAACTGAGAACCAACTGCTATATGTGAGCACAATCTGAGGAGATTTACACATCTATAGTAGATGCTTTTAATATCCAGTAATCTATACTGACTATATCAAAGCTTAAGGACTAGTTGGTACATTTTGTATGGAAAAAAGGAAAGTAACAAGAAATCTTGTATTCACATTTTCCTAGCATGTTTTCATTCATGAACATATGAAATTATTTTTAGAGCCATAACCACAGTTAGGCCTGATCACACAGAAAGTGTTTTAACAGCTTTGTAATTGTCTTTTATGAGAACTAAGCTTTTTGCTCACTGTTTGTGTTTCTATGCACCTCATGTTTCTGTGCTTTAGGTGCCTGGTCAACCCAATCTCTCCAAAGTTGTCAAAATCTGGCACTTGGGCAGTGATTGGCTCCATGTCATTGGTCCGACAGCCCATTGGTCAGACATCCCATTAGTCCAATGTCCCGTTGTTCCGATATGTGATTACACTAGGCTATACTGTATTTGTGTACCATAGAGGACCAGCAAACGCAACAAAAGTAGGCTACTGGTCGAGATACAAGTGTCATAGAGAGGAGAGAATCAAACACCATAACCTCCTGTTATTAACTCTGGGGTCAGGGTTGTGTGGGGAGCTCTCCGCGATGCTGAAAGGCTCCTGATGGGCGTATTTCTGCCTTGATGGTGCGCCACGACCGGCTCTGGGTCAGCTGGGAAAGGCCTGAGGCGAAGCAGGCTCACACCATGATCTTTTCCTGACCCTAACCAAGTGGTTTTTATGCCTAAACCTAACCAGACCTTAACCACAGGGCATCATGATGATTTCGGAACAACGGGACTTCGGAATAATGGGTTTAATATGGTCGGAACAATGGGATGTCAGAATAATGGGCTGTCGGACCAATGGGCAGACCCCCAGTGACTTACGGGGTCAGACACTGACAAAAAAAGCTGTCCTTTTAGCTTAGCATGATACACAGCCAGTCACCTGCACCCAATGATGACCGGGATAAACATAGTGGGACAAGAACGAAGGATAAGACGGCAAAAGTCCAAGTGGGGCACGCGGAAGGGGTGGTAGATGGGTCCAACCAACTCTGACTTTCACCTGGGAGACTGGTATTTGTGTCCTGTAAGATTATAAAGCCAAACCCTGTTCTGTTTTTCGTAAACCTAACCACGTGCTTTTGTTGCCGATACTCAACCACATGCCATTGATTAAGGAAAAAAAAAACAAACATAAATGTACGGTGTTGTACAGACATAGCATGTTTATTTTGAAAGAGACTGTGTGCAAGGGGTAAGTTGAAAAATAAAAGTGTATTTTGAAAGAAGACAATGCAACAGGCCAAATGTTACACACGTTGGATCTGGATGTGGAAAGTCCAAGACCAAAGATCGATATGTGAAGAGGTCAGAGTGAGAATGTGTTGGCCTGGTGCCAGAGTAACTTCAACTCAGAGCGGAAAAATGCCCCACGGCATCTCTGATTTTCCCCCATTGTCTGATCGGATGATTTGAGAGGCGGCGGGTCTTTTGTGGTGGTCACGATAACAAGTTTACAGTTGGTAAACAACGGAGGAGAAACTGGTGGTGTTCAGTTGCTCAGCAGGACCAATGGACTCCTTATAGTCAGTATTCATTTTTGCTGTGCTACGCCCGACAATGAACAGCAGATTGTCAAACTGCCTCCAAGTCATCCTAAAATATGCCTGGAAACAGCCATCATCAAGGAGAAGCTCCTGGACCAACTGGTGGTCCTCCCCATGATCCACCCTTTGCTGACAGCCTCTCAAACCCACAACCAGAGCTACAGCAAGAACCCTCTGCCTCAACATTTTAGGAACTAACTACTGATTACTGTGAAATAAATAAGAATAAATCGATAAATGAATGGTAGATTGATTACACAGGAAGGTTAGGGTAAGAAGGTGATGGAGTGGTTGCCTGGCAACAATAAAAAAGGCACAGCAAGCTTTTTTTTTTTACCAGCGACATTCAATTAAAAAAAAAAAAAAATGCAGTGCGGTGCGCCTTGCGATTTGCAACCTGCAAAACACTTTCTAGATATTTTGTGTAGTTGTTGTCTTCTTACCTTTTTAAAAGAACATACCAGCATCTGTACAGTGATCTTCATGGTCATTTCCTGTGTTTCCGTTGAAGGGAAACTCTTGACATGTTGAACTGTGGGAGTTTTCAATTCACTTTTGCTGTTTTGCCAAGACTGTGACTCTCCTTTTTCACCGAGACCTGACCTTTTCTCTCCTCTCACCAGTCTCTCAGAATTTTCTATTACCTCATCTGGAGATTACCGCAGGTTTCAAACTCACAAGATAAATATTTCCAAAGTTGTCACAGCCACTCCGTACAAAGAGGTAGCAACAAGGTTCTTGTGGCAGGTTTCTTTCCAAAAAGGTTGAAGTTTAAAAGGTCTTTGATAAATTCATGTTGTTTTGTCATGTTAATAGAAATCACCACAGCTGGCATGATGCAGATAGAGATGTTTATGACAAGCTGATTTACATTTTTTATATATGTGAAACTCAAATCTACTTTGCACAACATTCACTTTTTGCCGATTCTAGAAATACCTGCACTATCTGCAGAATAACAGGTTGCCAGGCTTAGCTTCAAATTGTCACACTTGACTCAGCTTTCATCAGTTGAAGCAGTACTTTGTCTCCTGTAGCTCAACACGCACCAGAGTCAGATAATCATTGTCATGTTTGGCTATACTTTATCGGCCTCAGCTAAAAGCTGTCAGCCTAACCTTTTATATTTCAGTCTCAGGTGCACTTAATCACCCTCAGTTTACTTCATCAGCTGGAGCAACGCCTCCTCAGTCTTATAGCCAGAGGGATTTTGACAGGAGCAAAGTAGGAAGTCAGGTAATGGTACAATGGAAGTGAAGTGTGAGGCGGGGGGGTAGATTGGTCAGCATAAAAAAGGGACTCAAGAGACTGCTGTGTGTTTCCCATTTCCTATTACAGTTTTTTTTTCAGCATGACAAAGATCATTCCCTGAGCTGAACCATGTGTTTATAAGTGTAATCGTGGTGACAAAAGGTCCCCCTTACTGAAATTAGTTTCAAATGCATTAATATTCTAGCTCCAAAGCTGAAATCAAACTGATTACATATTTAAAATCCTTTGCAACAAAAAGGTAAGGGTTCGCTAAAAGCAAACCACAGTTGTACCCACTCTTAGCAAAATGCGCTTAAACCTTTATTATAGTGTTTTGGTGTATATACACTTGTGGTTTGTGTATAGAGGTATGTCTATTGTAGTAGACGTTTTGTGGGATATGTTGTGTAGTTTGTATTATGGTACATGTACTGTGGTATGTGTATTGTAGTGTGTGGGTTGTGGTTTATGTATTTTATTGTGTCTTCCATGTTTATAGTGTACTAGTCCATACCCATTGGAGTACAACATACCATACCATGACGTAGTCATACCAAAAATTAGAAAAAAAACAACAACATTGGTCCACAGGGGGAGCCACAGCGATCGGTCGCATTT
This sequence comes from Epinephelus lanceolatus, assembly GCF_041903045.1. Classification (NCBI taxonomy): domain Eukaryota; kingdom Metazoa; phylum Chordata; class Actinopteri; order Perciformes; family Serranidae; genus Epinephelus; species Epinephelus lanceolatus. The sequence goes on from NC_135752.1 coordinate 32,512,572, forward strand.
TAGCCATTTTTAAGCATTTTTCTGTTGTTATAGCGCCACCCAGTTGCCAATTAGAGTTAAATTTCTCCAGTCACCTTGAGGCGTCCTGTTCTACCATATCTACCAAGTTCAGTAAATATCCATATGGCGGTTAGGCCTAGATAAGAAATGAGCTCTCTAGCGCCCCCATTTTGTTTGATGGGGTCAATAATGGAGGGGTCCCCTCAGATTATGTGTGGTCATATGCCTACAAAGTTGCGTGGTGATGGGTGAAACCCTTGAGATGTTATACACCTTTATGTGATGAGCCACGCCCTCCACAATATTCATTGCCTTATAGAAGCTCAGTTTTAGTAAGTTTTCCAACTTTTGCCAAGAGGGAACTTTAGATATTGGTCCCCAGATTATGTTCACCCAGTTTCATGCAGATCGGTCAAACTTCCTAGGAAGAGATCGATTTGAAGTGTTTTTCAAAAAATTCAAAATGGCGGAAAATCGCTAGAACCGGAAGTTATGGGTTCTTGAGGCAAATGTGTTCCTCATGAGGAGAGGCATCTCTGTGCAAAGTTTCATGTCTCTACGACATACAGGGCATGAGATATGCCCATTCAAAGTCTGCAATTTCAATCGGTTGCTATAGCGCCCCCCTTTGGCCAATTGATGTAATATTGCTTCATTCACATCCTCCCATGACCCTCTACCACTGTGCCAAATTTCACATGGATTGACCAAGTCAGTGAGGAGAAAAACGTGGGACAGAAACACAGACAGAGTTTTCGTCATTATATAGTAAGATAAGATTGTGGTTGTACGATGTTTTAAACTGTATATTTTCTATTAACATTTTAGGTGTACAAGAAAAGCCCAACTAGGGACAATAGTTGAATATTAGCAATAGCTTCAAACTCTCTGTTCAGCACATCAGTCCCATACTCTGTACTGGAACTATAATAATACCTTAACCACAACGTTTCCCAACCCAGCTGACCACCAGTGTCGTTTGATGTTGATATTTGGTTTAATTTAGGTCGTGACATTGGGTGACCAAAATCAATGTCAGGATAATTTCTAATGCCAACATCAATTTGACACAGAATACTGATGACAGATGACATTGATACTTTTTTGGTTAAAAGTTAAGTAACGTAGGTCACCATTTAGTAGTGAGTGTATGCAAAACATCATGTTATTGTTCATACAACCTGAATATCTGACATAATTAGACACTTAATAATGCAGAAAAACAATGTTGTTGTTTTTCCTAGTACTCTGTAGGATTAAGCCAACTTCACATGCTATAGGATGCTGAAAAAGAAACCACCGCCCCCTCTTAATCATCACCGAACACACACGTTTAATCTTGACAGATATATTTGATAAAAAAAAATATATGCTCACATAATGCTCCCTGTAATCCCAGTGATCACAGCTGTAGTGTGAAACACAGGCGATAATACTCTTATCCAGTAGATTAAGGTCAGACTATAGGCGTTAACATGTGCCAACATTTTAAACAGGGTATTCCAACGGTGACATATTTAGCCAATGCAAATATTGTTACTGGAAAGCAGAACTCTAAACATAATGACTGCTTATGAGTGGGACTTAAATCCATGATCCTTTGATTTGTCTGATAAAGGAACTTTTAAGCCTCAAAATGTGTCGAGGGATTCATAAAAATATGAGCTAAATCTTTTCCCTTTTTACCCTTTTCAGAGGAGTGGTTTACCCTTTGTAATGAAGCATTTTGTATCAATAACACCAGAGTGCTTACTGTGTTACATGCTGGGACTGTTGTGTTGCTACATCTAAGGTGGGCTGTTTCTGTTAACCCTTACCTGCGCCATAAACGGGTCACCACTCTGGGGAGGTGATTATTCTCTAGCCTGGTTAATGGTCCTTACTGACAGCACTTAATGAAAATTAATGACCAGCTTTAGGACGGCGTGCACACAAATAGGGCAGCGACTGTATTTTGCTTTAAGATCCCATATTCACAAAGCACCCACAGTGTGAATTTAGATAGATAGATAGATAGATAGATAGATAGATAGATAGATAGATAGATAGATAGATAGATAAGGATAGATGGGGGGCACTAGGAGTTTACAAAATCCTATCACGGTGTTTGTTGTCTGTGCCAATGTGTCCCTGTGCAGAACAAACGATCAAAAATAAATCAAACCACCCTACGGTAATATCCCAAATTTACTTGATGAAATGAACTCCAGGATGTATTTCTGTCTGATAATAACTAATTTCAGATACTGGCCAAGCCTCTGATGAACTACCTTGGCAGTATTCTTGCTTCATCATCCACTCATTGGTCGGCCCAGCTGGCTGCAGAGAGAAAGCAATACCCGCTAGAAGAGATCAGCTTCAGCCTTAAGCCTGTGAGAATCCCATTAATGAGTATTAATGGATGTCTTGGAATGCCATGATCCCCCGCAACACGGATTGGATCTACAGCCTCTTAACCTGACTCAGTCGCAAAGATTAGGACTTACTGGATTTACAGGTAGATACATTTTACTTACTGTCTTTCTGACTTTACTTCATTGCCCTCAAGGTGTGCAGGCACACAGTTGATTTGACCGAGTTGGGCCAAGTCTGTCACTTTCCTGGAGAGTGGGTAACGAAAGTTATTAGATACGTATGTGGTGTTTGATGATTATGTTGTTTGCCCTAAGAAATAATACCTTTCAAGGATGGCAAAAACGTACTATTAAAAAACATATTATGCAGTATGCCATGAGTTCCTCCACACAATGATTGATGACCTCTTGTTCATATTGTATTTGGGTTTTACTTTGGATAAGCATCTCAACTTTAAGGACAGCATTAGTAGGGGAAATGTGTGTCTAAGTGACTAATAGAGACACCAATTTTTTAAAATTGCTCCAGTATTTAGAGAGACAGCAGTAGCCACAACAGCAAAACAGGCTGCAATGTAATCCCTATGGGCAATTAAGCACCATCAAATTTAGTTCACTAAAAGTGCTTGTTTTTGCCACTGACATGTTGAAATTGTTATTAGAAGTGCCTGACAGCATTATGGAAAGGACCCAGTAGAGAAATTAAACAGTTTCCCATACCTTTCATTTGCCTCTTTACCATTGAGACCAAGTCTTGCTCAAGAAAAAGTGTCATTCTGAACTCTTGCCAGACATGACTTGTTGCAGGAAGACAATAGCTTAGTGTATCTAAAAAGGTTTCAATGTCTTGGCTGAATATTTAGCTGATTTCAACAATGTGGAAAAGTCAGCAAGATTTTAGAATGAGACTTTGAAGAAGAAACAGACTGGATCAGCAAAAGACAAGAACATTCTATTTCTCTGCAGGGTCTTTTTCATGATGTTGAATGGATGTAAACTGGCAATGCACTGTTGCCCATAGGGATGACATAGCAATCTGTTTTCCCAACAAAGTCTCACTCCGAATAAATCGAAACCTGGTGTTTGGTCAGTGACTTCTGGTGTCAGACACCAACACAAAAAGACATCCTTTTACGTCAGCATGATACATGGTCAGTCACTGTTATGGTTTAAGGGCACCTGGTGGCATCGGGTGAAACACAGTGGGAAAACCATGAAAGTTAAGGTGGCAGAAGTCCAAGTAGGGTGGCTGGGAGGGGTAGTGAATAGGTCCCACAACCACTGACTTCCACCTGGGAGGCTGGAGTTTACGTTTAGTAAGATTCTAAAGCCAAACCCTGTTGCCTAAATCCCCTTCTTGGAACCCATCGGCTGTATGACTTCCGGCAGACGTCACGCGGACTACAAACAGCCTACAACCGGAAACCAGGGCTCTTCCGCTCTTCTTCCGGAGGCAAGATCTCCGGGGTTTGCCTACAGACTCTACATTCACTGAATGTAGAGTCTGTATATAGAGACTACCTAAACCCAACCACGTGCGAGTGCTGGCAAAAAGGTAATTTTGTGCATTTGTTACTGAAGGAAAAACACGTGAATTTGCAGTGATGTACTGACGTAGTGCGTTTGCTTTGAAAGACACTGTATGCAAACTGTACATTTCACTTAAAATGGAAGTGCATTTTGAAAAAAAGACAATGCATATAAAAGGCTTAAGTTGACACGGCCTCCCAGAGCGTGAACAACCAACGCACCGAGGGTACCTTGCATGTCATATCTCGAAATGGAAAGCACATGGCTAAACATCCATATGTGACCAAGTCTAAGTGAGAATATGTTGATTTTCCTGTTCAGTATTCCCCTTATATTCCAAAATGCAGGTCATGAAAACAGCATATTCCATTTGGATATTCCTAGTTAGGCCTTTTTCCTGATTGAAGCACGTGAAGACGTGGGATATGCCAGTATTAGTCAGTATTTTAGGAGCATCCTTTGGATTGTCATTGGTCCGACAGCCCATTAGTTGGACGGTCCGCGGTGCTGAACGGCTCCCGGCGGGCGTATTTCTACCTTGATGGTGCGCCGCGACCGGCTCTGGGTCAGCTGGGAAAGGCTTGAGGCGAAGCAGGCTCACGGCTTATGTGTTTGTCACTTTCTTTTTCATTTCAACCCACACCATGAGCTTTGCCTAACCCTAACCAAGTGGTTTTTGTGCCTAAACCTAACCAGACCTTAACCACAGGGCATCATGATATGCTTAATTGGGCTTTTTACTGCATTTTATGACACACTGCCTCTTTATGGTCAGCTCTGTATGTCATCATAGATGCATTTTCAACAGTTTCCAAGGCTGTAGGGGAGAGATGCATGCCTACTTTGAACATTATTAAAGACCTGGGTTTCAACAGGTTTCTGGATATGTGCAAATATCACAACATCAACCTATTCAAGATTGTGACTGAAGCAATTAAAGAGAAAGGCTGTGTTTGCAAAGTCCAACAAGTGGGAGGCCGGTGGAAAACTTGGAAAAAAAAAAAAAAAATACTATTTGGATGCAATGTGCAAAATGTCAAAAGCAGCTTCAGCAGTTCTACTATTTTATATTTGGATCTGATAAATGGCATGCTAATTGGAGCATGCACAGTTGCATGTAAACAGAAAAATAAGTGGAACATTCATTTTCATAGGCCATCTAAACAGTCTAGTAGAAATAATGCCTGTTTTAGAATATAAAAGTGCCTGGGGTGTGGAGCAGGTGGACACAAACGCAGGCAACAGGAACTTAAATAAGTCACTTTGACCAGGAAAAAGCAAACCTGAAGCTCACATAACAAAACCAAGGAGCCGACAAAGACTCTACTATAAGCCAGGACTTAAATAAAAACTACCCTGATGATGAGATGAAGTGCAGGTGGAGAAAAGGGTGGAGAAGCTCAGGTGAGGGGAACGAGGTGATTAGGCAGAGGAACAGGCAGGGAGCTGATTGCTTGGGGAAAAGAAAATCTGAAGCAGAGAGAGACTAATGAGGCTGACACAGGGCAGGTATGTAGATGGGCAAATAAGGGAAAGGCAGCACAGGAACACAGGAGGAGAATACAGTAAACAGAAACTCCAAAACACAATCCTCTAAATGATAAACTGAAGGAGTGATAACAAAGACACACTTACTAAAACAGGCAACGTAAATGATTCTACTATATTATCTATTCCAGATACAGTTCAGTCCAGCTATACCAAAAAAAGTGCTTTCTCTAATCAAAACTTGGACACAAAAAGATGGGAAAACAACGTCCAGGGTCAAAAATACCAACGTTTACCTTAAATGTTAAGGTAAATTTAGCAGGTGGAGCAAAGTCAAACAAAAAATCTAGGATTCCATACTCATACACATCGTGTGTGTTTCCTGTTTCAGATTATCCACCTGGCATTTGGGGGTGAGCAGGTGAATCGCAACACAATTCACCACAGAGCAATTTGTTCATATTTTGAGTTGATTCGCTTCCGCCAGTTTTGGCCTTTAATGGGGTATGGGATGGAAACCTCCAAACATCAGACATAATGATGATTCAGCTTCGGTGAATGCGCCCACAAAACGGCTCACTAAAAGGATCTTTAATTTTGACATTTTGCAAGGACACCCTCTTTATTTTGTATGTCTGATTCATTTTTCACCGCAGCGTCATTTTCATGATGCTTTGTGTGGCTGATTTTATTTGTAGAGCATGGTGGTATGAAGTTAATTTCATGTCTGACAGATGTCTCACCATTGCAAGAGTATTTTTTTGGTAGCATTTCCTGTCTTATCCGACTGTAAAGACTGACAGAATTCTCAGGCTGTTCTCATGCACCGTTTGTATGCATACCTACGAAAAAATAATGCACCACAATTAGTAACACACGTAATCATGAGGCAGTAACTTGTGTATAACTCACTCGAAAGGTTGTGATCTTGTGACAGATGCTCTAACAGGAGTAAAGAAGGAAGTAGTAACAAGTTTTTTAAGGTATGTCACGTGTAACCATTTTTATTTTTCTAAACCTAGGTAACTTTACCTGCCTAAACCTAACCTTTGTAACTTAGCGTCAAGTATAACTGTTACATTACATTCGTGGGGTGCTAATTTGTTAGATATCATATGAACCATTGTATAAGGATATTCATAAATTCTGTGTATGTTGATAGACAGTTGGTAGAAATGTGTGTTTGTGGGGAATGTGTCTTTGATGGTTTCAATATACATAATTCAGGGCATGGCCACTTTAAATGACAGGCTGTCTGCGAGACGTCACCACAGTCTATGAGTCAGATCCACCTCTCTCTCCTCCACAGCCCCTCTTGTCCAAATTCCGTTACTTCTTGCTCCCAAAATCCAGGATGGCGATGGCCAAAATGTCGAACAGTCCACAAACCAATGGGTGACGTCCCAGTGGCTACGTTCATTAGGCCTATTTTTATAGTCTGTGTGCACAGCACCAAATGGCAGACAAATTTATTTGCTAGCTGGTAAATATAGTGGGACATTCAGCAGCTAAAGAGCCAAATATTTCTCTCGGGACTTGGTAGAGAAAAAACAAAGCATAAAGAAAGTTGATATTGGACCTATCCACCAGATGGACTGACAAACAACTCCAAATGATTACAGTGTTGCTCAAAATTGCTGAATGTGTAAATAATCAACTGTTTGCTCCATTTGTCATTCAGATGGTAAAGATGAAGAGTGTTGCATTCAGAGCTAGTTCCCACTTATTGCACATTTAAGGTAGGTTTTGGCATAGGGTAACGGTTTAAGTTTATGCTTCTGCATACCTACAACGCAGAGGGCTTTGCAGAGGCGTTGCGTACCTGTGTGACCGACGCAGAGACGCGACGTGCACCTCCAAAAATTTCTAACCACGCATCGAGGCAACGCAGACCAAACGCAGACCGCAAGACCTATGATTGGTGTAGTGACTAGTCCTATACTTAGCCGCTACCGGCTGACAGTGGCATAAATGGCTGTTAGGACGTGTACTCGTCGTGTACTTAACACAAAACAAAATAAAACCAATGGTAGACATTGCGATTTAACTCAAAATGTGTTTTATTTCTCGCGATGGTTCCTTTAACTTCCAATAAGCCTTTGATCACAATGAAATACAAAAATAAAAACCAAGCACAGTCGAAAACTGTTGCCGTCCTACCACTTCAGCAAACCTTAGCAAAATCAACACAAAATTCAAGACACCTGTAGCCACCTTCCGCCTCAGCTACATGACACTACACTGACCTCTGGTGGCTCGGAGGAAAATAACCCTCAAAACAAAAAATGAATACATGGAAACAGAAGTAAATGCATGGCTCTTACAATTGGTCCTTCAAACTACATCATTTCCAGCATTTTGCAAGGTTTCACTTCCTGCTGCAGTACCACAACACCGCCATTTTCAAAAGTCGAGCCATTCAGCGGGCGTACAGACCATCGGCGCAGTCGCCTCTCTCTTCGTCGTCATCGTAACATTTGTACTAAGAGCATTTGTTGTTCAATGTCGATCATTTCGAGCTCCAGCAACAGTCTTTCTCTCTCGGTCGCCATCTTCACTGTGACTAGAGCAAAGCCGGAAGATAGACAAACAGTGAACGAGCAACGACCATAGACGTCACAGAGTCTAGGTAGGTATATAAAAGAACACCATGCCCACAAGTGCTTTGGCGAGAAATGGAAAGCAACGTGGACCAACAGGACGCAGAACTATCATAGGCACACAGCAACTGCGGAGCAACTGCGTGCACGTTGTGTACGCAGAAGCATAAAGAAACTTTAACAGAGTTCTTATGCACTGTTTGTACGCATATCTACAAAAAATAATGCACCACAAACAGTATACAACCCATGTAATCGGGAAGGCTGCAATTTTGTGACAAATGCTCTGATGGGGGTAAAGAAGGAAGTAGTATAAAGACTGATAGTCCATGTAAGGAGGCAGGTTGAGGTGGTGGAGGGAATTTTCTCAAGGAGACTGTTTGGAGCAGTGCAAAACCAGGGGTCCGTTTCACAAAGCAGGTTTAGTGAAAACTCAGAGTCTGTTAACCCTGAAATGAGGGAAACTCTGAGTTTTCCGTTTCAAAAAGGGAGGTAACTCAAACCAGAGAAAGAGGAGTAACTCTAGCCTGTTTCAGAGAGAGAGGTAACTTAAGCTCTCGGTCAGTTACCGTAGTAACAGACTCTATGAACCTAACCTGGTTGGGACCAGGTTTTTGTCAATGAACCTCGAGTTTCTCTCTGTCTCCGCCCTCTTTCAGTTCATTCATTCAGTCAGCAGGCGAGTTTTGGCGTAGCCTAGTTCTGCCGTCTGTCATTTTAAAAAATCATTTAAAAAATCAGAGTAAGTATATTAGAAGTCCATTAGGCACAGTAGGTGGCGACTTTTTTCACTAACATGGCATGTCCTTTTGATAACGATCCTGTGGATGAAGGTGCAGCATTACTGCGCAGAGAATTAAAATTCGTCGGGAGATGGTTATCAGACCGCGCATAGATGTTTTAGCATTTCCACACAATTATCTTTTTGAGCTGTACCGTTTCACGTCACAGTCCATCATCTACATACACAACCTAATCCGTCCTTACATTTGCAACATTACCAATCGTAGTCATGCTCTCACACCCCAGCAGATATTGTGTGTTGCGCTGCGTTTCTTTGCAAATGGAAGTTTTTGTACAATGTCGGAAATGCTGAGCACTTGAGTAAGGCAACTGTATGCAGGGCAGTCAGAAAAGTGTGCTCGTTTTAAGGGCATCTGCCTTCTTTCTGTTGGCTGAGTAGAAGTCTGTGTTAGTTTAAATAGGCTTAATTATTTAACAGAACATGATATAGATGAGAAGATATTTATGTGTGTGAAAACAGCATTATGTTGGGGATAAAACAACTGCACAGTCAAACAGCCACTTAATATTTACTTTACAATGTAAAACATGATCAGAATGAGGTACCCCCATGAGATTATGCCGAGGTCTTACCTGTTTGAACAATGTTTTTATATTTCATCCTAAACTGCTGCCAAGTGCACTTCTCCCCCGCAGGATTGCACCTAAATGAAATAAATTAATAGGCTACCATTCAAGCAGTTTTCCCCTGTAATATTATTGTGATTGCAAAGGACTACATTTAAACTTACGCACTGACCCGAGCAGCAATGTTCTCCCACGCCGTCTCCCTCTCTTTTGCAGCTGCAGCGGTGTTGTACTTCTTTTTGAAAACGTGTGCAAACTCGCCATATGAGCGCATTAAGATTTCTAATTCTAATGGGGTGAAAAACGCAGCCCTCCTCTTCCCCGTTGCCATAGTGACTCGTCGAATCGGGGCTCCATTGATGCTGGCTTTTTATAGTTGTGGTGCACGCGCTTAACTCCAGGTGAAACTACTCTGAGTTGATTAAACTGATTCAAATCAGCTGTTCTGGAACCGGAAACTCAGAGTTTCCTATCTCAGAGTTCAGGATTAGACTCAGAGTTTGTTGAACCTGCTTTGTGAAACGGACCCCAGGTGAGTTATTTTCATTTATTTATTTATTTTTTTAGTTATGATACATGTAATCATATTTCGTTTTATAAACCTATGCAACTTTACCTGCATAAGCCTAAATCACCCAACTACATTTCTTTTCCAAACGTATGTAATTTTACCTACCTAAACTCAAAGTCACCCACTTAACTTAACCTACGTAGCTTTACATAACATTAAGTACATAACTCTATGTAATGTTATGGTCGTAAGGTGCGAATTTGTTACATATCATACACGCCCCTTATATATTTGCATTTTTATAGATATCATATGAACCGTTATGTTAGTGGACAGTTGTTAGAAATGTGTATTGTTTGTGGGGCGTGTGTCTTTGATGGTTTCATAAATCCCAAGGTCAATCCATTGCTTGTTAGTTCACATGTTTCACTGTAACACACGCCTGATATGATGTTGTTGACTTGAGGAATGATTCATCTCACCAACATGTTCCAGTAGGTTCAAACAACACTCCGAGGAGGGCACTCTATTTACAGGTAAATGTCAAACATATTTAGAGCTCGGGGAAAACATCATGTTTATTGCCACTTGGTTGCCTCTGAGAGTATATTGTTTATAGCACATGATCTCCAGTCTGTCATGACTTACAATAAGTTCATTGCTAACGCGCACTCCTACCTAAACAGCTGTTGTGTTTTTTAATTATTTGGTGATTGATTTTTGTGTGGTGCATTTAAAACACTGCGTAAGTGGCTTAATGAATCTACCAAACATGGTTATTATTGAGCGTTCCCTTAAGTGTTCCCGTTTTGCAGAGTCAGACGAGCCTTGGTGAATGTGCCGAATTGTTGAATATTTAGTGAATGCTTAGGAAAAAAAAGGTGTCACATTCAACAAGAGGTCGACTCATCCACGTACAGTTGTTGCAAGCATCAGGGCGTACAGTATATTTGCATGAACACATATTGTACGAAGAGAAAAGCGCTGTTTGTGTAAAATGCAAATGTGAACATGCTTGTGTGCATTGAAATGTATATATGTATAGTTGGTTTACACATGTGTCTGCCTGTAGAATTACAGTGTCTTCCCGAGATAACAGATATGTCTGTGTGTCTGGATTGCTGTGCTATTCCATGGAGGCCTCGCCAAGATATTAGCAGTCAATACTTGCATGAGGCATCTGAAACCATTGCAATTTATAGGCCTTGTTTTTGCTGATACAGCCTGGCTGTCAAAATCATCAGCGTGTGCACACAAACACCGGTCCTTCTGGAGGCACGGAAACGCATACAGAGCAGACACACCACACACCCCGAGAAAGAGAGGAGGGAAGAATGCAACGCCCCCCCTCTCTCTCCCTCTCTCTCATTTCTCCCTGCCTCCCTTTCTCTTTTTCTCCGGCTGTTTATCTTCCCCTGCCTCTCCCACCTCTCAATACTTGGTGCCATTCAGAGATTATCTTGTTTTCCTCCACTTCCACGGCGGCAAACCCCGTCAAGCTAGGATTTGTGTGGAAAGCTGTCATTCAAAACCTTTCAGCCGTGTTTTTACAAATAATCTATAGCATTAAAGGAAAATAGCTGAGATTATTATGCGCGTGCTGCGTGGCGCTAGTGAAGCGTGCAGTGAAAAAAAACTTTTTAGAGACAACTTCCATAGCGGAGGATGTTATTCTAACAATAGCAGCATGTGCGAGTTTGAGGTGACAAGTTTCTTGCATCAGTTCATATTCCTGTACACCTATGGCTTCACTATGACTGACTTTTGTCTCTTTAACAGGCACATTTTTTTAATTTAACCCATGTAATCCTACCAGTAACAATCGTGACCACAGAAAAGTTTCAAGTTATACGACTATAAAAATGCTACCAAATGATGTATCAGTACAGAGCTGTTTACTTTCTGGTTTCTTCCATGAGACGAGGACGGCTGCATCAACGCTTCCAAACAAAATGTTTGTAAAGTATGTTAACATAAAGATAGGACAGAGATTTTTGGTACATATTATCTTTAAGGTGTCGATGATTGATATGTGCATTCGCGATTACTCAACATTTTTTGATGGCTTCACAGAATTAGTGAACATGTTGACAGCAACAATGGTGACCGGTGGGATAACACAGTGCATCGAAATGTACATGCACTTATACACATACTGTACATAGTTCTTATTCTACCGAACCTTCTACTCTTCTTTTTTGAGGTTCAGTTTGAGGGAAGTTTTGGATAAGTGGGGTCTAGTTGAAGGCCCAGACAATGCATAAAACCTTACAGCTGTCCCTCAAAATCGAAAAGATGCTGTCTTCAGTGATTGTGATCGCGGTCGGTCAGATATAGACTATGAGGGGGCGACAGGCTATATGCCAGCCAGGCTGTTGAATTCATATGCAAACAGTTCATGACAGGAACAACTTTATCAGTGACTATGACCTCCCCCTTCCAGCCCATTCTCATTCCATCAATACTGCCGCTTTGTCAATGATTTCGGCGTCAGATACCTGACACTAACGGCACTAACTGAGGCATTTCAAATGGTGACGCACGCAATTGGATAGCATGATGGCCAATCAGAGCAAAAAACAAGATGACGTATTCATTGCACTAAGCCCCATTTGTTTGCCGACCAGTGGGGCTAACTGATATATTATACTTTTGCCGTATCCCGTCGGCAAACCGGCAAAAACGTCCTTCCTGGAAGCGAAGGCTTCTAGGGCAGTCTTCTGTTCCTCTCTCAAGGAAAAAGATAAGTGTAGTTTTCTTAGCGTTTCTTCCAAAGCTAAACTGAATGGACGCGGTCCTTCGGCAGCTGCCATCTTAGCTGTTTACTTTTCGACTCATACGGCGCAGCGCTGTCCTCATCATGTTACGCCCGCCTCTGTCAGATAGACTGATCTGATTGGTCCGATTGGCGATTCAGCGGGCTCTGCTTGTTGGGGCCAGATCCCCGTGCAGTGCAAATTCGAATTTGCTAGGGGCGGGGCATCTGGATTTCTAGGTTACCGGACAGCACCTATCAAAGCGGAACAACATAATATAAGGAGCAGGCAAGTTTGTATAAGGTGAGTAGGAGGTGTTGTGGATAGGTCCAATAAATCCAGGACTTTCACTCAGGAGCTGAGTGTTCCCCTCTGGAAATCCAAACCAAGATGACTTTTTCTAAACCTAACCAACTGAACCTAACTTATGTTGATGTCACGGTATTGGCAGCGGGTCCTGGAATGTCATCTCAGACACAGAAGGATACCTAGCATGTCATATGTGAATGTAAAAGGCCTTTGACAAAGTGGTGATATATGTATGTATAAGTTTTTAATATGTAAAGTAGTCACTCAAGAATGTGATGGAGCATTCTGATGGCGATGCTGGGGACCACCAGTGACAGTTTTAAATGTGTTAATAACTGAGCTGGGAAATGTTTGTATTTTGATGACTGCATAGGAGGTAATGTTAATTGGTCATTAAATGGCATATACAACACATTTCACCTACTTTCCTATGAAATTAAAAAAACAAAACAATGACTGATTATTTCAAAGGGTTATTAGTGACAGATGATTTGGACAGTTTTATGATAGGGAAAAAAATGTGATTAAACTGGTTATAAACAAAAGATTTTACTTGTCATTTTTCTGCCTTTATTTCCAGCACTTGCCATGGCCCTGCTCATGTTCACTCTAACACTGTGACACTGGTGCACACATCAGATCTGCTCTTCCACATTTAGTAATCATGTATTTCAATTGGCCACGCTGGATATGCCAAAACCCTACAGAGATAGATCAAAGAGGGGTGTGAGATTTTAAAGCTATCAAGGACTGATAAGTCAAAGTGATAAACCCCAGTGGTTCCTCCGGTGGCCTGATCTAACATACCTGTTTGTATCAAGCTACACTGTCAATAGCACGCAGTGATTTGATCTCTCCCTCCAGGTCCTGTGATAATTACCCCGCGAGAGCATCAATGAGGATTTATTGGTCTTCGCTCCACAGTGCACAAAAGAGCCTGCCTTTAATCTTTGTGGGGTGAGAGCCTTCGACTTGTTAGCAACGTGTGAAAAGCCCCATCGTTTCTTTATCCTTGACTAATCATTAGTGGAAATTAGTGTGGACGGGGATGGAGAGAGTGTGGATGCCGGGTGAGGAAAAATGTGAAGGGTGCTCACAAAGTAGACGGTCACCCTCCATAACAAATGGAAAACATGTCACCAGGTGAGGCCAAGGACACGGCAGGCCTTTGAGCATGGGGGTAAACATCTGACTGATGCTGAATCGACAAACTCATTAACAGAAATCTGAAAATCATTTTCATTACCTGTGCCTACTGTGAATCTTTCTGTCGTCTGTCCCCTTGTGTGTGTGTGTGTTGTCTGTCTATGGCCACATTTGAGGACAAAGGTTGGATGATCCTTTTAGTAGAAACAGCTTTTGAAAACAGAAACAGAATATCCAGACTAACTCAACTTCACACTTACTTACTGTCTACACAGGTTGCATTTCAAGCACATTGTTAATGGCATGAAAATCTGATTTAGGTTTGTGAGACTCATGTATCAAATTATATTAATGGCCTAGTTTTGTTGTACGGGGAATTATTATTTTGAGCAAGTGAACCTTCTTGCTGTGAGGCAACAGTGCTATCCACTGCACTACCATGCAATATCAAGTGATAGCAGCTGCAAGTAATTCCAAACATATCTTCCATCAAGGTATTCTTATTTATTCAACATGCTAAAACATGCTTAAGAATAGAGAAATATTCATATTAAGTTCACTAACATTAGATACTATAACAGGTTGTAGTGCCAGTTGAGAATAGCAGCTTATTGCTTATGGATTTCACTGTTCAAAAATGTACATACAGATGCAGCCACCTAGAATTTCTTCTCTCGTCTGCCAGTCACTGCACAGCTATAGTTACCAGTCCAAACTCCAAATCACCCCCCTCCTCCTGTTTCCTGGCAGGGTGTGTTTAGATACCACCCTAAACACGCCCATTCATTCAGTTGGTGTCACCATTAGAAGGCACTTCCTTCATTGTCCGTAGGTGTGAATGTGAGTGTGAATGGTTGTCTGTCTCTATGTGTCAGCCCTGTGATCATCTGGTGACCTGTCCAGGGTGAACCCCGCCTCTTGCCCAATGTCAGCTGGGATAGGCTCCAGCTCTCCTGTGCGACCCCCAAGAGGATAAGTGGGTATGGAAAATAAATGAATAAATGAACTTTACTTAGTGGAACTTCCATTTTATGCTACACAATACTTCAACTCCAACTTCATCTCAGAGGCAGTAATATTTCATAACTATGTCTAATATGAAATGGGTCAGTTGTAGCGATGAATCTATATGGATACCAGACTTCTTGTCAGCCAAAGCATTTAAGCAACTGTTTTGTTTTATTTTACGGCAACGTATGTTACTGTTTCGGTCATTTCCAGGTGCAGGGAGCAGCTGTTTTAAGTCAACAAGCTCTAATAAAGCCATACTGCCCAACTAAGCAGCAAACATGGAAGTGCAAAAACCTGCAGTTCCTCTATCGGCCACTTGAGGCTGGCTCCAAAAGTACATCAGTGGTTTTTAGACCTTAGACCCTCATGTTAAAATGCCCAACTTTAAAGAAGAAATAAACATGTTTACAGACTGGTAACAAAAAACAAAAGTTTGATCTGTATAGCTATTTTTTTTGTGGATATGTCACATTTAAATGACATAAAGGCCTAAAATTCAAAACTTCGCTTCTTTAAATGAGAGGCTTTCTGTAAAGCATCACCACAGTCTATGACTCAGTTCTCCACAGCCCCTCTTCTACAAATTTCTTCACTTCTGGCTCCCAAAATCCAGGATGGCGACGGCCAAAATGCCGAACTTCAGGCTGTAAAACCTGAGTCCACAAACCAATGGGTGACGTCCCAGTGGCTACATCCATTACTTTTATAATCTGTGTGCACAGCACCAAATGGCAAACAAAACTGATTGCTAGTTGGTAAATATAGTGGGACATTTAGCAGCTAAAGAGCCATATATTTCTCTCGGGAGTTGGCGGAGAGGAAAAAAGTAGCTTAAAGAAAGTTAATATTGGACCTATCCACCAGATGGACTGACAAACAACTCCAAATAAATTACACTGTCGCTCTATAATTGCTGAATGTGTAAATAAGCAACTGTTTGCTCCTATTTGTCATTCAGATGGTAAAGATGGTGAAATGTGAGTGTTGTATTTAGAGCTAGTTTCCACTGACCCCCAGGAGAACCAAACAAAATCATGTATTGCAGGCGTAAGGTAAGTTTTGAATGGGTAACAGTTGAAGTAGCCTCTGCTTTATGAAATATAAGTCAATAAAGTGTCCTCTAAAGTATGCTCAACTGTTTGGTGTGTGTGTGCGTCCGTGTGCGCATCTGTGTATTCCCACACCATCCAAATCTAGGTCACAGAAGCCAGTGCGTTGTGCCCTTGGCCTAAGCGTGTGAACTCTGAGGTCTGAGGAAGGTGACTCCCACAGTGTGTAATTAAACAGCAAACTGCCTCACTAAACATGGCCGCTGCCCTACTGAGCGCCTCCTCGCTCTGGCATCTGTGCCCCGACAACAGACAGGCTTCCTTCGCCCATTTTTCATGGCACTCCTCACGCTGTCAAAGAAGTCAACCGGCAAAACCAGGGGAGAAAAAAAAACAAAAAAAAAAAAACACTGCACCATAACATCAACCTGACAGGTTATAAGTCAGGAACTCTGGAAAACACAGGGAAAAGTTTGTTTCACCCGCAGTAACACATCTCACAGTGCCTCATTATAATGTGGCTCCCATAACACTGAGGTGCCAGTTATTAGATAACAGCAAAGAGCACACTTTGAAGATGAAGTTTATGTGTTCTTTAGGAAAAATGTCATGAAATGTCAAAGACAACAGCACTGAAGGAGGAAGTGGTATTCACTCAGTTCTCTCGGCTCCTTTACCTCACAGTACCCGGGCTAAATGCCAGCTTATGGCTGATATTGAGAAATCTGCAAAGACATGCACACATTTCATAATTACTTACAGTGAGAATATTCATAAATATTTTGTTTGCTACATTAGGGGTTTCACAGAGCAATTATTTTTTGTTTGCTGGAGCTGACCTTATTGTTATTAGCTTGCATAAGAGCATTTTATAACACTTGATGGATGGATGGATGGATGGATGGAAATGGTATGTGAGGAAATTATAGGCACTCTTGTTCAGGTCCTTTTCTTGCTTGAGGGGAAGACAATATCAAAGCCATTTAGAGAAACCTGACATATTCTACATTCATCGACAGTTAATTAACCTCTGCAGGAATCTTCTGTGAAGTCGAGCCAGGAATCGGAGGTGCCGTACATGTCGCATGCTGCAAGTACACGCCGCACATTTGAATACAACAAAAAGGCCATACAGCGCGAGCTCGAAATCAAATACTCTCTCGCCGAGCTACAAGTAATGAAACCTTATATTTGTGTGGGTTTCAGAAATGATTCTGTGCATTGGTGTTTAACCACGGTCACCCGTATGAAATAGCCTGAGACCATCTGCGATTTATGATTCGCTCCCAGCCTCTGGCAAGCCAGGCTGAATAATTTACATTGTGCTGAGGCCTACGTGCCCAGAATGTCTGATGCCAAAAATAGAGAAATGATGGGGAGTGAGCAGGATGAGGGGGACGGAGTCTGACGAGCTACCACTACTGTTGGAATGTGGCACAAAGTGGGTGTGTCAAGGGAAGGGGGAGCGGGTAGCATGCTGAGTAATTGGCCAAACATGCTGAGTCACATGGAAGTGCTCTTCAGAGCCTTCCTAATCTGTGCGCCTCCAGTGTGTCACCATGACACTATAAACACTATATGCAGGAATCTCTTTCCCTTTCCTCTCCGGCGCCTTGAAAGAGATGCTCGCACTGAGTCTCTGATCCACAAGTCAACAATAAAGTAGGTGAAGAGGATGAAAAGTCTTTTTTTTTTTTTTTTTGCCTTCAACTGTCAAATACTGAATTCATTCAGCTCAGATGGAATTCAGAAATTGAAAACATCAAACAAAGAAATGAATCTACATGTACATAAGCCTCACAATAACAGATGAAGATGAAAAAGAGGTATGGGGAAAAATGTTTTGGACTTTTGAGGAAATCTGTGTGTGTGTTCGTGTGTATGCATGTTTGCAAAATAGTCTGTTTTCTCCCCCCCCGCGCCTCCTGGCTATAACCTTGGATGGCTCTGACTCTCTCACAGGTGAATGCACTTTAACAAAGGTGCAGCCCCGCAGCTCACAGCCATCCCACAGGCCCCAAAAACTGCAAGATGGGGAGAAAACAAAAACCTAACAACGACCCTGTTTTTGTGGTTTTAGCATGTGTTTATTTAGCAAAGGTCACGAGTAAAAGAGTCGTTAACATTGACGTAATAACAGAAAATAATGAGATACAATAGCGGGATGATATTGCCTCCATAGATGCAAAATGCTATTTGTCACTAACCGCATAAAATGTGTCCTTGGGGATGCTTTTCTTGTGTCTTTGAACACAAAAGTAAAGCAGGCAAACAGCGATTGCGTTCGGCGATAATCTTCAACTTGTGCCAATCAGCCAGCCTAATCACATTGGGGATTTAATGAAAGTGGAGGACCACAGGCAGCACAAAGTTAAACTGAAGTAGATAAGAAACTCCAGTGGCCTGTAATTGGACCTCATTGATCTGCTGGGTTTATAGATCCTTATCATCTTACATTATGTAAATTCTTCCGTCTCGCAAGAGCATTAGCAGACATCCCCTGTGTCTTTACTTTTGACCCCACATGGTTGTAAAAGGTTCTCTGTATAGAAGAAACAGTGGCGATGAAATACACAATATGAGACTGTATTTATTTTTGGAATTATCTCTGATAGTGCTGACATGATCGCACCAGCTATAGAAGTTTGCCGTTTATATCTCTGTAAGAAAAAAACTTAACTTGGGTGGTTTTACTTAAGTCTGTCTTGTAATCACTTTCTATCCTCCCTCGTCCCCCAAAAAACCTAAAGAATTTGTGTTGTACATCCCCTGAACTAAACTGGAAACTGTCAGCCTACCCATGTTCCACCCATGTGAGCTTATGTCCACAGAGACCCCATGGGCAGTTGACAGATGGCAAGGCACTGCCATACACAGATGCCCACCTCTTATCTCTCACATCTTTGCCAAGACAAAACACATGAAGCAGGCATGGAATCAAGCAGTCAGGGGAACGGAATCATGGGAGAAACACTGAGGGAAGAAAGGCACACGTTTACACTACAAAGACAAAGTGTGTCTAATCAGCAAAAATTCATATCTTCACCGTTGTTATGTCTGGCGCAGACACACAAGGCTAAGAATTATTTTTTGTGTTTGGGAATGTGTTATCCTGTTGGTGCAGCTTGAAATGATTCAAAACTACAAAACGAATGCTTTTAATTCAATTATAACTGGGTGCAGAATGAACTCAATGTGCATCGAGGTGCACGCTTACACGTTAACTTTTTTTAGCTCCTTAATCACAAACTTGTACTTTTTTGTTGTTGTTATTCTTGTTTTGTTTTGAATGCAGGCATAATTTTCAGAAATACAGTTATGTATCGTATACAGTTATCAGCGATACTTCCGTCATGATGCCATCCATGAGATAAATCTGCTCCAGAAATATGGAAGAAACATCTGAGCTCGTAGCAATATGGAGACAAGTGCAAAAGAGCATAGATTTATAATAAGTATACAAGCCTGCAGTGGAATTAGTTGCATTATCACATATTTATAGTGGGTGGGTGAGAACAACATGGACAATGTGATAATTACCGCTTCACATGGACGTGATATTCCATCCTATATTTTCCACATATTATACAGACTGTATAGTATGGTTTTCTTTGGGTTCCTGGCCATGTGCATTGGGTATGAAAGGCAATAAAGATGTGAACATACTGGTTAATCAGTCACTAAAATATATATTTGGGTTCCAGTAAGTAAATAGACATAACAAATACTATGGGAAAACATATGGGGAAAAAATTCTGGCAACAATATTGGAACAACAGAAAGTTGGTACCTGGCAAGAGGAAACCATCATTACCCAGAACCATGTAATAAATTACAACTAATATGAAGAAGCGAATATGTTTCTGAGGTAAATGTAACGCCAAGCAAATTACGTTTTCTATTGACAGAATGAGGAAATGCTGCAAATTATTGTACGTGGTTTGGTGATTGATTAGGGTTAGGGTAAGAATACTAGGTCATGCCCCCCATCCCACCTCCATTAGCTACTACCTGCCGACTCAGCCACCTCCATGTTGAGAGCCGTGTGCAGCCAACCCTCTAAATCAAAGCTATGCTCTGATATTGCATAGAGCTCTTTTAACTCAAAGAAGCATATCTGAACATAATCCAAGCAGCAATCATGCTATCACCACAATTGTAAAAATAATTTAATAGAATACAAACATAATTTTTAGGTGACAGGGCTGATCATGCAGGTCTTAAATACTTCATCCAGTAAGTAAACACCAAACTGGATTACTGAAAAAGTTCAATTAAAAGCCTCGTACCAATAAAACGCCCAGTCCCTTTTACTAGTCCAGTGTGACTCCACAATCTAACAAATAAAGGCCCGTCTCAGTTAGATGCCTGGTGTCATTGCCAAACAGTAGGTATTCTTTTTTAATAGAAATTATACATGTATAAAACCAGGTTGTGAAAACAAGCTACCTGAAATTATGTGTCCGTTCCTCCTTTACCCAGTAACTTAATCATATTGCTTTAGTCCGTAAGGGTCCTCGGATCAAAAGAATAAAAAGGGATTTTCATAAAAATGAATCCAAGTTGTGAGGATTGTATTTGTGTCAGCATGCTGGGTGCCATAAATCACTCATTCTGTAATGTGCTATCTCTCGGAGCTAGATCAAATGAATGATTCATAATTGATAAATTATGTGAAGCCTGATTTTTATACAAGTAATATTCATACTGGTTTGCATAAACAGTTTGATTGTATTTCCCATCTTTGCTGAGCAACAGTTTTGTGTCAATGGAATTAAAGGTCTGTCCCAAATATAGGCCTTTTGATTTCAGTGATTGAAGCAAACAATCGCCAAGGCTATTCATTGAAGTTTTACAGTATGCACACTTTGTATTGAGTCAGGTCTTTGGGCTACTGGAATCTAGTGTCCATGAAATTCAAAGAAAACTAGTATCAGCTCTAAAATAAGCAAAAAAGTATTCTGAAAGATTTGCATCACACAAAATATATAACTATTAAAAAGAAACAGGTTTAGTAGAGATAATATTTTTCTGCTCATGTTCATGTTAACCATATATTTTGTATGTGTGTATTCAGAGTTCAGTTTCTGTATGGCACAGAAATCAATAATTCATTAAATTTTGTTATGCTGTCATTTGTATGATAACAGCAAAACTAATTACATCACATAACTAATAAAACACCCTCCAACTGCCTGAATATACTGTAAGCTTACCAGTGGCTAATATTAGCAAGCCAGCTAAGAAGAGCCAACATTATATTTCTCCCTCATAGCTGCCACCCCAAACCTCCGGCTAGCTCTGCAAGGCTAACACATCTAGGTCTAGTCTCTCCAATGAGCTCAGAGAGACCAAAGCTGATACCAACCCTCAATTTAATTCCAAAAATCAGTGAACGAGCCCACCCTTAATTTATAAAGTAACAAATTATTGCGCTACATGTCAATAAGAAAGTTCTGAAAGTGTATGCCGTAAGCAAAAAATATGTTTGATAAAAATGAAGCATGTTTCCAGGATATGCTGATATAATTTCCTTTTGTACAGAAACAAATGGAAACCAGTGTATTTCTGGAATGGTAGACAAAATACATTTTTCTTAAACACAGCGCCATGATTGTCAAAGCGGTTTGCCGCAATTCACAGTGTACAGTCTGGGTAGTCATTGTGCTAAAACATACAATAACCACTAGCATAGTCCTTTTACACCGTGGTGAAATTCTACCCCTCCCCTCTGCGATCGATACAAATGGTTTACTTTATCCTGTTTGTTTAACACGTTCCAAGCGGCACTTTATATATGTCTGGTTTCATGTACATACAAGCCCAAGCGCCTCAGCCCCGACCTGAGCTGCAGAGTGTGGAACACAGCCCTCCAGATTGGAACCCAGCTTGATGTAGAGGTTAATGGAAGCGACCTGCAAAACAGAGATTTACTACCGCATCTGCTGTGGCAACCTTGGCGTCACAACATTTCTTTGTACTAAAAAAACACCTCTTTTAGTAAAAACAAAAAAAGAGAGGAGAGAGAGAAAGTTTTATTTTCGTATGGCGCAGCGTTGGCTGTATAAGCTGTCCCTGGATATTTGCTCGATGATTCACATTCATAGGTGAACTCGAGAAACTCAGTGTCAGGTTGAAAATTGCCTTGAGGCAGGTTAAGATGATTCTGCCAGGCTTAAGATCAGAGGAAATGGGAAAAGAAAAGAACACTAGAGAGAACAAGTCCCAGTCTAATGTGAACACGGGAAGGACAGAGCGGAGCTGTCTCTCACCCTGGAGAAAGCCTGAAAATACCTTCTGTTGTCAGGAGCACTTAGACAGAACACATGCACTAGTGAAGGCCATACATTTACCCATGCGGGTTAGTCACTGAACCGTCCACAACCTGTCCAGAATATCTGACATTCTTTTATCTAATATCTCCATTATTCTCCCAAAAAAGCAAGCTTTTATTTATTTATTTTATTACATTTAATGTGCATTTTTTATATATCAGAAATGTGCTTTGTCACAGACCTGTACACGTATTTCTATTTGCTTCCCAGCAGCATTACTTATGAGCTTATGAATTGCTTTCAGGCAGTAAAGATTACCTCTATTTTCAGTCACTGAGTTGTGCATTCACATTTATTAGATTTATAATGCAGGCTATTCCCTGTGCTAATTCTAACAAGAACATATATACACACGTTAATGTACAACCACTGCATTTCTGAATCCATTCTATGTACTTTGTGAGCCTCAATACTAACCTTTCAAAAACAATACGCTGCGTCTCTGGGAGCATGTGCAGGATGTTTGTTCCATTCGATTCTATCAATAGGTTCGGAGAGAGCTCACAAAGCACTGCTATTGAAATCACTGATGGCCTCAGCATTTGCGACCTGAAAGATTGTTCAACATGTGAATGTTGCCGGGCAACAAATACAGTTCTGACCAGGGAAGAGAGTGTTTTTGGCAAATATTACCTTTAAAAAGTCTATTTTATTCCAGGAGGACACAATTATTTATGACCGCGAACAGCCGGCTGCATTGTCAAAAACAAAGAGGAACTATTTTACCTGAGAGCCTTTTTTATGTTCAAGGCCTCTAAATTCATCCCCACCATGAAAATGTCGAAAACCAGACTCCCCTACCTGACAGACACTTAAACCAACAAGCGGAGGCAATTCATAGGTGGAGTAAAAAAGGTGAGGGTAAACCATACAGTTATATTTCTTAAGGAGAGAAATCACTGCTGTAGGCTGCGGGGCTGGCACCGTCTGTATCTCCATAACTTCACAGGGTATTAATTGTTTCAGCACCGTCAGCAGAATGGCCTCTGCTTGTTGAACCAAATCCAGAAGTAAAGTCATCAGCCAAATTGCATGGGAACAGATACCGAGGCTGAGCCATGGTGCAAGATGCTGAATTTTAACATGGTGTTGGAGCATTGTTTGGCTCCATTTTGAGAGGTGCACTGAAAACAGGTAGCACTGAGCAGATGCATGGGTGGAGCACTGAACGCTCTGCAGGTTGGTTTCATGAAAGAATCACTAATTTATAAGGACAGGATTACTGTCAGAAGACATCACAGAGTCGAGAGCCGTCATTGACATTCGTGCGGCAATGCTGATCTACACCGATGATTAGTATGCGTGAATGCAACATACCATAAGATCAAGTGAGGAGGGACATTTGGTGGCAATCACATACCAAGTGATTAGCTGAGAATAAGTACAAGAGGTGCTGCAGGGAATAAACCTCTGTGCTAGCTTAAAAGCTTCCAGGAGAGACGCTCATTGAAATAGTCCGACCTTCCACAGTGAAAGACATCCATCATCCCACCCAGAGTTACTAAATGTTCTATTTCACAAAGGCTTCAAGAATATTGTGTTGAATATAACAAGGCTGTATCCATTTAGTCAGCACGAGCGGGGAACATATCTGCTTTAGGGTCTGCCTCTCTGACCCAGAGGAAAATTCAAATTTTTTTCTATCATATTATTTATTATTTGTAAGAACAGCTATACTATATGAATATACAATAACTGAAAGCTAATACTGTCAACACAGATAACAAATGCAGCGCAATGTAGGTTATTGGCACTTAAAGCTACTCTTACCTTTCTTGCATTTCACACAGCCCTTAGAAAACGCAACCCCGGATTTTTAAAACTCAACCAGAGTCAGTGACGACTGATGAGTTCTAGAATAAGGTTACAGTGCTAACATTAGATAGTAGCGTTAACGTTACTAGTAAGTGGAAATGCACAAGGAAGATAACGTTAATGTTTCAGAGGCTATGCTACAGTAGGCTAACGTTAGCCATTAGCAACTGGATGCTGTGTTGTCATATATAACGCTATATGTTATATTAGAAACAAACTAAACATAACGTTACCTGTCCTGCACAGTCAAACGCAACCCCGGAGTTTTGAAACTTATCCAGGGTCAGTGATGACTGATGAGTTTTATAATAAATACTAACGTTAGATAGTACTGGTGACTGACAACAAACAAGGACGATTATACTTAGGCTCAGGCTACGTTAGGCTACAGTAGGCTAATGTTAGCCATTAGCAACTGGATGCTGTGTTGTCATATAACGTTATAGCCTATGTTACATTAGAGGCAAACTGAAAATACCTGTCCAGCAGAAACTCTGCGACCTGGTCTGGTTGCCAATCAGTTCATTTTTATAGAAATTCTTTGGATGTATAAGACCGGATTGTTGACGATACACTTGAGCTAACATAAGTTAGCTGTTTAAACCGGGCATACAAATATATATGTTTAAACTTTTGTCAATATAGAGATGCTACATCGCATAGCTTGGTTCATTTCACTTTGCTGAAACCATGAGCACCAGAGAAGAGCGTAATTAATTCAGATTTAACAGCATGATGAAAAACAAGTGTTGACTCCCTTCCTCTGAAGCTGTCGTAAAGTCAGAATATAAGTATTTTACATTCATTTGGTCTGTAAGGGTCCACCAATGGAAATAATCAAAAGTGTTTTTTTTAATAAAAATGAATCCAAGCTATGAATATTGTTTAAACAGGATAAGGTCGTGTTGTGTCGATATGCTGGGTGCTGTTATTCTCATAACATTCATATAGAACCAGTTTGAATGACCCCATGCTAATGCTTATGCATATGCTTAACCCCATGCTAATGGATTAGCATGATTTGTGTTCCCTCTCACACACACACACCTGAGCTGACTGGGCTAACAACTGAGCTAGATCAGCAGCTGTCAATACCAGCCTCACCTGGCTCAGCCGTTTCAAATTCAAAATCAACACACTGATACTATCATGTCAGCACCACCGCCATTGTTGAGGGCATTAAACTGATCTATACACACCAGCAATGCATTTAGTATAGGCAACCACAGCTACTCAAAGTCAACAACACCACATCACTGAGGCTAAAACTGACTGATTAGCACTGATAGCCTACCTCTGCCTGGCATCCACGACACTGTAAAATAAGCACTGGAGTCCCTTAACAAGTCCACATTCGTCTCATACTTCTCTTAATTCAGTAGTAGCCCGCCATGTTGCTAAACGGCAGTAACGTTAGCTTATTGGCGAAAAATCAGCTAAAGCTAGCGCCACCGATTAGCGACATGACGGGACCACTATCTGCTTCACTGGAGACTAGACAATGTAAAGTTAGGTTCGTGTTTTTGTTTTTTTATACCACAGACATGTGACAAAGGTTACTCCAATCTCACGGAGCAGTCCAACCGAAGTGGGTAATGGCCGCTACCCTTTCCACTTTCCACGCCAAGCGGAAGTCCTTGTTCCCATAATGCAATGCGGGCTTCAAAATACGGAAGAAACACCTGTAAAAAATCATTACGGAAAATTCCTTCATAGGAACATGGTAGGCTACATTGTGCTGTATTTTTACGGACTTTTCTTACAGTGTAATGAACAATCTGATTGTATTTCCCGTCTTTGCTGGGCATCAGTTTTGTTTTAGAGGAGTTAAAAAGCCCGTCATAGCTCAAGCCACTAATTGATGTTTTATGGTATTATAAACATTTATACACACACACACACACACACACACAATTATATAAAAATTATAATTATGATTTTTTTTTGTTTTTATAAATATATATTTTTTATAGATATATTTTTTCAAATAAATTCGATAATTTAATAATAATAATAATAATAATAATAATAAATCAATATAATAAAAATAAATAAATAATAAATTTAAAAAAACGAACTTCTTTTTTTTTCTCTTTTTTTTTGGGGGGGGCATATTCACATATTTGGGGGGAATATTCCTCCTGGTATATATTTACTCATTTTTGATGGGGGTGGTATTCAGATCTTTTACTGAACTAAAAGTACTTATTAGTATTTCATTACTACTCCATTTTTCTTCATCAAAAAGCAAAAGTAGTCACTGTGACCTTTGGTGTATTGAGAAAATTAAATCTTAGTTTCAGCAAGTGAGATTTGTAAACTGGTTCCCACTTCGACCCCCTCATCTTACTGGGTAGTCTAAACTATATATATATTTCTATACTTAGCTGAAATCACAGTACTTAAAAGTTATTTATAGATGGTACGGATGTCAGTGGGAGGCCAGCTGTGTTTACGTTTGAAATAAAAGGGCAATATAGATTAGTAACCCAGTGCAGATGCAGTTCACATTAAATATTCAGCTGCCTTCTTCCTTAAATACACCCAAGCTTTAAAAAGCAGCTCGGGTGACGCACAGGGGGGCCGCTCTCGAATTAAGCACCATTGCATTTCCGATACGAGTTAGTGCTGCATGTTAAGGAGAATTCTCCTGATCACGTTTGATCCCGCTCGTTCCTTGTCATCTGTTTACTAGGACTCAGTGCCTGTGTAGTTCCAGGAATCAGTGCGCCTGTACTCGCTCACGCCAGTCTACCATTTCAGCACCATGGACAGCGTCCTGCCGCAGCTTGCATTGGATCACAGTGTGTGGTTGATGCTGCCTGCACAATGGACCTCATTCTCACACACGTATAGGTTGGCGCATGGGTGTATAGGAGGCTACTTGTGAGGACCCTTACAGCATGCTGGATTTCCTGTCACATGCGTAACCACAAACCCCGAACATTTACCTTAACCTCCCTAAAGATGGTGCAACAATGTCACCACTTTCCAAACATGTCCTCACGCTGCAGGTCCAACGTTGGAAAATGGTCCTCACAAATATAGAAGAACACACATGAATCTTATTTTCTATTCAGGAAATTAGAACTGATTAGTTCCTTTTTATCTACAATGTTATATTCATATCTACACTGAATTGTGAGGACATTTAAAAAAAGATTTTCTTAAGCTCAGTGAAGCAGTTAAAATAAAGGGCTGGCGATGAGAGGAGTCATTTCAGTCTCGCCTTATAATCGCGCCACCATAACATTTAACTCACGATGCACCCTTGGACAAGTTCACGGGTCGCAGTCTCACCAGAAGAGGGCATTCCGATTCTGCCTGACAAAGTTGCCTCGACATGCAGACGTGATTAACAACAGCGTCATGCTGCATTTCAAACCGAGCAGCACCGAGAATGAGAGCAGGATTTGGACACAAAGGTGGATATTTGGATGTTTGATTATTACTCCGCGAGACTCGTTGACAGCGTTTCACAGAGACTTGTGGATAACTGACCGGTACTTTTCTCAGTGCGCCATGCGCGGATCAGTCTGAGCATCCTCGAGAATAGAGACGCCGGGGGTTTTACTTTGGAGAGGAATCTAACGGCTGCTCGATTCCTTTGGAAAATTACGTCCTCTTTTTTTGCATCATGCCACCGTATTTGTGAAGTTTCGGGACAGGATTTTCGCGGATTCTCCATGCGCATGTGAGACTGACATGAATTACTTGGATGTGGCTTCGTTATTGTCTGCGCCTACTGCAGTACTCTTTTTGGCTGTAACTTGAAAAAAAAATCTTTCGCTGTGAAGACATGGATAGGGAGTTCTGAACCCGGATTTTTTTCACCCTTTAATCTGGAGTTGGAAGTAAATGACATTCGCCCCGGTTCAGCTGTACGGTTATAGATGCAGAACTAAACCGGATAGCTCATCCAGGTCCGGGAGAGTAAAGGGCAGGTGCGCTTTGGAGTCGGCGGCTGCGCGGAGAGACCGGGCTAGTGGATTAGGACGGTACCTGTCTGTGGAGAGCGCGTCATGCGGACTCGGATGTCGCGCACCAGAAGCCATTAAAACCTGTAGGCTGGAGCTGACAGATAAGCGGATATGGGTAAGTTCTGTTTATGTTACCATCTTTATGAGAGCGTGTGTTGTTTCAAAATCCAGTTGTCCTCCTTTCTTATAATACATCACGGGGTGGCTCGTCTCCTCCGAGCAGAACCTGCTTTGTATCAGATGTTTGCATCAAGAAAAACGTCGTCTTATCAAACGCACTGTAAATATCTAATAAGGGTTTTTGGCGTCTTTTGTGAAGTGGCTCGGGCAGCTTGAAGGATGTGGCAGAAGCCTGTGCTGTAGCCTGTTAGTCGCAGAGCTGCAATGTGTTTTTCCTCCATTTCCTGGCGGTATGGCTTATTAGAGCCTAAGGATACTTATTTTTCTATTCTATAACGCGGTGCGCTTAAAGATGTGGCTCAAAAACACCCCCAGCAAAGCAAATAAGCCCTGAGTGAGATCTATCCATTTCCTTCCCTTGACTAGTTAGAGTGGCTGGCTCATTGGCATGGACTGAAATGCTAATCACGGGAAAATGTTGGAAGCCAGTCAACTTTATAAAGCGTGGCCCTGCATAATCATTGATTGTCCTTAATCTGTACGCACGGAGCCTATTGTCCAGTTTCAGCTCCGGTTGCTAACGCCTCCCCCCAAAAACTCTTGTGGGGCTGAAGGCACCGGTCGTGCAGGCTTTGCTGATTCTCATTCAAGAAAGCCGTCGTATGGATTCTGCACCTGCTATCAAGAGGGACTCTCCAAATCGAGTATAAAACTGTGCGCCCATCTATCAATACTCTGTGTGGGTCTCCTTCTGTGTTGGTGTGTGTGTGTGTGTGTGTGTGTGTAGTCAATACCCCTCTCCTTTAGCAATGCGTGCACGTGTTTTCACCATCATATTCTTAGTTACATGGAACAAGAATTTACCATTTTGCCCTGTTGTGTTTCCCTTACGCCTGCGCACACTTACAGACTCACAACCCACCCCCACCATCCTCTTGGCCCCCCTTTCACTCTGCCCCTCTCTTGGTATTTAGCTGTTTTGCATTATTTCCATCCTTTCCCCCCAAACTCCAAATACCAACTCCATCTTTTTGCATTCTCTCAGTCTGATATTATTGTCTGGGGTAGCCTAATCTCCTCAGCCATTCTTAACTGGTATACAGATGGCCAAGTTCACTGGTGGTGCTGTGCCATTAATTGCGAGGCCGCATGATATATCGACCCACGGTGGGTTACTGCACCACATCAATATAAGCTACAACAGCACAGAAAGCCATACAGCACAGAGCCCAGGCGTAATTTATGTGTGCTGCAAAGCCACCATATATGGTTAATCATAGGAGTCTGGTTTATGGGTCTGTTCCTTAATTTAATATCACAGCCATGTCAGAGGAAACCTGCATACTTGAGGTGCAGCAGTTTGGACTCACACGCACATACAGGTGCACCCACGTGCCCGCAAACACATTTGTCACGTCCCGGGTGCACAACCCAGCCCGAAGCTGCAACTTTTGTCAACCATATAGCTCCATGCTGCTGCCCACAATTATTTGATGATTATGAGGTGCTGTAGTCTCAGTTATCCACCAGTGTAGCTGACTGCGATGCTCTTCATTAACAGCATGCAATGCACTTATGTTTCATGGACCATATCATGAGAGATCTGCTTTGCAGGAAGAGAAGAGCAGGGTAGGGATTGTAAAAGAATCCACAGCCTGAGATGCAGTTGCAGAGCTTTAAGGTAAATCCCGACACCTAAATGACATTTCACACTCTATAGTTGCTTTGTTAGAATTAAAATCAGGGTGATGGCACTCTCAGGCCCGTCTGCGAGGACACAGTAGCTCGGTATAGGCAACAGATGACCTTCTGCCGGCGCTACAGCATCCAACAGGCAGCATTGTTGAAATGTCAGGTGGAGCAGGTGAATGGAGGGGACCAACCGGGCCTTTGAGGGCAATGTCGAGGAATTTGTTATTTACATTCGCTTATTTTAAAAGATCAATGGCGTGCGGAGCAGCCAGGGTCCAGCGTTTAAAATCTGCAATATGCATTGAGCTATAAACTGGAAAGGTTAGCCAATAAGACTTGTTACGTGTACAAATGGAAGCTAATCCTCAGTAATGTTTGAGGTTACAGATCACAGGTGAGTTTAAAGGGGAACTACACCCATTTCAAAATCATTATTATTCCTATAGTGTGAGTCAGTCCAAAAATATAAGCAAACATGAACAACTTTCATCCAAATCTAAAACCTAGAGGGCTTAAACTCAAATGTGTGATGTCATCAAGTATAAAGTCAAGAATAGTCCATAGATAATGAATCGGGAAGATGTTATAGATGACACTGAGAGCTACTAAGGGAATCTTCTGTGATAGAATATTGAATAGAATAAAGCTCCTATGTGTATAAAAATGAAAATATTCTATGGGTACACAAAATCAGTCTACCATTCATTGTCTATGGACATCTCAAGTTTGAGACTTACGTCTCTGCTTTCTGGCTTTGAGAGAGAGTAGCTCATGCTAAATTTTAAAACTAAAATTGCTAGGCCATGAAAATATCATATTTGAATTCTTAATTTTAGGTGATGTTCCCCTTTAATTGTCGATCATTCTGTTAGGGAAAGGAATGTCCCTTAGAGCAGGATATGTGCAAAGCTTCAACAGCAAGAAAAACAAAAATGTCATTAATTTGGTTGATAATCTGCAACATTTTTATACTGCTTTACCTTTGAGGGAGCTCACTAACATAATGCATTTCCTGTCCCTTAACCATAAGCCTAACCATCACAACTACCTCTCCCTAACCTTTACCTGAACCTTAATCTAACCTCAACCCTTAAAGAAAGTCTTAACCTTTGAAGACATGTGGAGTCACCTTCCAAAAATGTTATCATTCTCAAGATCTAAAACTCAAATACGGTCCACATTAGGGCTGGGTATCATCACCAGTACCAATTCCAATACCTATACTAGTGTTCTTAAAGTGATACCATACAAAAAGTGCTTCATTGGATACCTTTTTCTCCTACTTTATTCAACACCACAGGCATGTAGTAAAGCTTTACTTTCGAATTTTCTGGTGGCATCTTGGCACACTGAACTTCCAAATAATCAAATACTCACATCATAGACTTGATGGATTGTAGCTACTGTGGTAGCTGCAACTAAAACCAAACATATACTCTCTTTTTTTCTAAATCTGGATACGAAAAGGATTGAATGCAGGTATCGTTTGAATGGAAAGGTTTCGACTTGGCACTGGGTTATTTCCATTGATACCTTAAAAGGTATTGAATACCTATACGCAGCCATAGTCCTCACAAAGAAAAATATGAAACACCCTCCCCCCTTCAAAAGCAACACAATATGCTTTCTTTCCAATTCAGAGCTATATGTGTTTCCAGTGTTTCAGCATCCTTTTATTGAGCTGTGTTGCTCACTGACGAACACAATGACATCACTGTGGATTCATGTGTTCAACTTGACCAGTATGCTCTTCTTTCGCTGGCTATCTAAGCTATTATAGGATGACATGGAAGAAAGAGACAAAGCACAACCTTTACAGTGACATATGAGGTTAGTTTGTTTTGAGCCCCAGAAAAGAATATTCCATTAGTAGAGTTTAGCTCAGAAATAACAATCAACAGGAGAGAGGGAAAGCCGTCGCTTAGCTACTGTTTATTTACTCGCACATGTGCCCTTTATTCTCCAAATAGGATTGTATTTTAGTCTCACAACTTTGGCAGGTGTAGCAACATGTTGTGTTTTCACAATAACCATCATGAAAAGTACCATAGAGAGATCAGAACAGAGGAGTTTTTATAGGGCGAGAGAGTTTCTCTGCGGTACAGTGATGAAGTGGGTGAAGGCTGATTGGTCATATACACACACACACACACACATATATATATATATGTATGTATGTGTGGTGTGTCTGTGTGTGTGTGTGTGTGTGTGTGTGTGCATGCATGCCTAGTATTCGTGACTACTCCCTTCAGTCCTTTTCTATATTCTACCTAATCAGTGATACAAATACAAGACGGGCACACCAGGACACAATGTTTTCCAACCACTGTTGAAATGGTCTAACTTGGCAGGCCTTGCTATCATCTCAAAGATAATTGGAGACTAATAGGATGGCTTAGGCCGGTCTGGGGACGTCCTTCCCTATGTGTTCGGCTGCCGTCCAGCCTCTCTGTGCAGTCAAGGCTGAGGCTAGTTGCAGTTTTGTCAATGACAGGCAGCAGATAGCAATGAGCCACTTGTGTGCACTCAAAGTGCACCAGTTAGCGAGTCCATTTGCCAAGTTATTAAGCTACATTTGGTTTTATTTTAGGTCAGCAGTAAAGTGCACTTACTCTCTCTATGTGTTAGGGTTGAGAGGCAGAAATAGCTATCTTCTTGTGCTGAGGACAGCAGGGCTGTCTGCTACATAACTAAGCATTACGCACATGCCTTTAGACAAACTTTAGCTTTGACTTATCCATCCATATTAGATTTAGACAGATGACTGCAGGGGGTGACAGTGGGAAATGAGGAGCACGGGTCTATATGCTATCAAAGGGAGCACTGGAAAGAGAGCAAGAAAGATGTTCACCCTAAAAGTTGGATCTGAGAGCAGGCGAGCCAGAAAGCAAGAGGGCTGGGGAGTGAAAATGGAAATCAACAAGGGAAGTGAAAGGGCTGAGGAGCTGATTTTGAACACATGCATAAGAAATAGACTTCACATTATAAAAACATCCTGATGACTGCAGGGTTCAAGGACACGCATAACAAGGATAGAGAACAAAATGAAGGAGGAATTGTTCACCTAAGCAGATACAGCATACGAACAGTAATGGCGAGGGGTACATCAGGTAAGAGGTAATAGAGACACCAAACCCATGAGTGACAACTCAGAGGGTGACTTGTGCTCCTTTGTGAATAAGATTAGAGGAGTAGTAGGGAAGGAGATGGCTTACAGAGGCATTAGCGCACAGAGCGCTCATTAAACCACATACAGTGTCAGTAAGGGGGAGAGAGGTGTCTTGTGAGGCAGGCTCAATCTGAAAGAGATAGCAAAGTCACTTCTAATAAAGCAAGCCTATTATGCACATGGGAAATAAAAGCAACAGGGGTCTGTTTCTACAGCCTCTTGGGATGTGAGTCAAACACAAAATTTAGAAAGCATGCATTCATGTATAACAGCACACACATTCTGTTCCCCAGTCTATTAAAATTACTTTAAATGCACATGGAACATTACACTTGAGCACTGTTCTATATCTGTGTACTTCTGCTGTGTCTACCGCGAGCCTTTGAGGGCTGTTGCTGGCAAATTAGTTAAAGTTACATTCAGAAACCTGAGTCAAAAGCAAATTGGCTGCACTCAGAAATACTGCGTCTTGTGATCACCGTCTTTCTGTCTTGCCACATTTATGTGAAAAGTATCACAATTGTGGGATCCCAGATGAAGAAACGTGATTGATGTATCTGCTGGTATAATCAATAGCCAGCACAAATTATCTGTACAGCTCCGTGGTTCCCTCCATCTGTAAGGAATGATGAAAGATTCCTCCGAAAACAAACAGTAAGTGTGGCTCTCTCTCAGTCACACTCTTAGACACACACACAAACACACATACAATACCCATATGGGATCAGCAGATGCTTGGCAAGGAGCGAAATGGCTATGTTAGATAGCATATGCTCTATGATGCCTCTCAGCCACTCTATGTCAGGGAATTATTTCTGACAAATCCTGCAAAGATTACGAAAAAAATACTAGAAAATTGAAAACATGCTTACTGCATCAACTGCACTACCTGCAAAGGCCAGACAGTCCGTGTTTTGGTGCATTATCAATGTAACACATCGACATGCGGTGCAAAACATGCATTTTAATAAGTTGGTGGATTCATCATGGCGCCTGCCAACACATCATGCATTTTGTAAGATAATTAAAGTATGGACTACTTCTATCCTGACATATTAATCTAATCTTATTGTGATAATAGTAATAAAGTCTATACCTGATTATATTGCCTTGAGAAACACACATAAGTAGTCAATCCTCCTCAAGGGGAAATCAATGTATCTTAATGATAGATCATTAGTGGTTCTGTAAAGGGGAACGATTTTAATGGAAACAACTTTGTCTCACCTCAGAACGAGGAATGATATCACAGGAAGCCACCGACCACTGTTCTTCACTTTTTAAATCGAATTTTAAATGGAGCCTCTCCCCTCCGTAGTTAAGAAATTTACATCTTAGACATGTAGTCATTTTTTTTTCTGCAGCAGAGACGAGCTGTGTAATTCCATAGGGTTGGTAGTGATTTTTTTTATTTGAACCTGTGGAAAGCAGAATCAATGATTCATGCTGAACCTGTACTGCTTTGGTTCGGTTGTACATGAAATGGCTGGAGTCAGAATTGAAACGCCTCTGGGATTGTATACACAACCACCAACCCTTGAATGTTAATTTGCTCTGTACAGGCTGCCTTTCACGACTTATCTACTGCTGCCATTGGTGCAATGATGGCTTATGGGATGACTGAATACAAATACAGATAAAGATATGATTGAGCAAATTGCAAGTTGCTTTGCTTCGACTCTGGTTGTCAGTGTGTATTCATTGTAAACATGCAGCGAAAATGGCATCAATCCAAGCAGCTAAGACCATGTAATTTGAGATACTGAGTCCACACAGTGTGGACTTTATATATTATGATTAAAATAAAACATGTGAATTGATCCAAACAAGCAATATTATTCGTATAAAGCAAGGCCTAGTCGGTTATCACTTTAAAAATGAGTTTAAAAGTGTCAATAGTTTTGAGTCATTTTCAAAATCACAGTGATCAGGCCATGTTAAGCCACATCTTTATACCCTAGGGGTCCAAACTATGCTGTAGTGGTAGAGATGGATGTACTACTAGGTAGATGGGCAGGTTACCGAGGAAAAAGTGGGTATACTGGGCTGATAGGTTGGTATACTCTAAACGGCTAGAAAAAGCAGTGGGCATACCCTATATACGCGCATATATCCTTCACTACACCCCTGGGCTCAAACAAGTCATGCCGTACTCCTGAGAATACTGTTGTCACTGTCAGATGGAATAAATTGGTGTGAGACAAGGTGCCATCCCTTTAGACTACTTGCTAAACATCAGAGCAAAAGATTTACAGCAAAAGCAGGCTTTATAAGAGATTATATCGTTAAATGAATCCTCTACATTAGATTTAGCAGGCTTATCATTTGTCTTCTGGATTCTGATTCAGAAATACAGCAGTGCATCTGCAGAGTCATGTTTCCTTTCCGTCTTAATAAATGAATTAAAACGTTCATATGGTTTGAGATTCTTGGAGGGTAGTGAGTCATAAGATACAGTTTTTCAGACTCAAATCCAATAGCAAAAAGCTCATGAGGTGTGCTTTGGTTAACGCAGATGACAATTCTCTTTACATCCATTGAAGCTACGGATGTGCGCCTCTTTACAAGGCAACTTTTCCTTTGCTACAACCTAAATGGAAGTTGGACTGTTGAGTGTTGAAGGAATATACTACAAAGTGGCAGATCAGACCACTTTTAAAAAACAAAACTGCATATAAAACTAAACAGAACAATCAGTCCATCAGTGTAAATATTTTCAACAAAATATTGTGCCAACAAGCTAAATAAATAAAGTATAATCTCTAAATATATATAATATTTGCAGTTGAAGATGTCAGCAAGGAGAGATTTTCCATTATATTATTCCATGTTTTAGGCCAAATAAAGATATATAAATAAAGGTTGTTAGTTGCAACATTAGTGACTGAACAGATCTTAATCTTCTACAAGAATAAACTTAATATCTTTTGGTTTTAGGCTGTTGGTCGCACAAAAAAGACATGACACCTACAAACTTTGTACACATTTTTAAGTTTTAGTCCAGATGACTAATCAATTAATCATTTAAGTAGTTCATTAGGCAAAAACAACAAACATTTAGTGGCTACAGCTTAAATTTTGGTCGCAAATGTGAATATTTGCATCTGAAGACATCAGCTTGGACAAATTTTTATTTATCTTTCACTACTTTCTGACTTGTTTTAGTCCAAATGCTTAACTGTTGAAGTATTTTTATTAAGCAGTTAACTAAAAAAAAAAATCAGTGGCTACAGCCTCAAGTTTGGTTGCAAATGTGAATATTTGCTGTTTTTTTAAATTAATCTTCAACAATAACAAACTGAATTTCTTTTACCTTTACCTTACCTTTTACCTTTCATTATCCTAAACAATAATTACCTGAATTTCTTTTGGGTTTGGACTGAAATTAAATGGCTAAACCCACAATCTGGGTTACAAATGTGAATTATATATATTTAGGAGCGCTGCTTTAGGGGGCACATGTTTTGCTATAGTCTGACAAGATGTCCCTAAAGCAGCAGCAACTAGCAGTGGCACCATCAGCACGGGCAACTCAAAGAAATAGAGACTGTCCAAAAACAAACTTTATTGTACTGAAGCTAATCAAATGTTTCATCTATGCTAAGCCATGCTATGTGTTATCTTTATGTCATCATTTATCTGTTTGATGATGTGCATAGCGTCAAAAGGTCAACAAACTTAATAAGCTGAAAATGAACTACTGAGTGTGGCTATCACATCTAGCACATAGCAGCAGTTATTTATAATTGTCATGACTTTCACAAAATGTTATGCTGTTTGGTGACTTTGCTTTTATTTATTTCTTATGTTTTTGGCAAGGGGGTTAGTGCTCTTCACACAATCTCTGAACACACATTAATCATAACACTGAATATGAACTAAAACACAAAGGAGTTCACTTTTTGCATCACTATTGTTGGTTGTTAATCAATCAAAATGTACAAACACTGATGTTTGATGCTTACCTCAGATTACCTCTTCAGAAGTTGTGAGCAACACTGCCAAGCTTGTTGGGCCTCATGTTTTCTTTGGCAGTCACTCAGTTCTGGCTAAAGGACATGTCCTTGCATTGTATCTTGAGAAACAAACAAACAAACCAGAAAAAGGGGGACATTGGCTGGTGGACACAGTCATTTCCAATACCGAACACTATGTATATGAAAACATTCTGTGTGTATAATGTATATGTCTACCAAAAGACAATTACAAATTATTAATCAGGAATTTTTAAGCCTGACTTAATTATCCTTTCTTGTTTTCCTCTCCCTTTAGGCTCTGCTCTGCGGCGTCGCTGGCTAGTGGTCCAACTCCTGATGCAGGTGTGGCTGGCGGCAAATCCATCTCTGAGTGAGCGCCCATGCCCCAAGAGCTGTCGCTGTGATGGAAAAATTGTCTACTGTGAGTCAAGCGCCTTTCGCGATGTCCCCAAGAACCTCTCAGGAGGCTGTGAAGGCCTGTCCTTACGGTACAACAGCCTCGCCAGTCTCCGTGCAGGCCAGTTTGTAGGCCTCAACCACCTCATCTGGCTCTACTTGGACCACAATTACATTGCCTCTGTGGATGCAATGGCTTTTCAGGGGGTCCGCAGACTTAAAGAGCTGATCCTGAGTTCCAACAAGATCACATCGCTTCACAACACCACATTCCACCCTGTCCCTAATTTGCGTAATCTGGACCTGTCATACAACAAACTGCAAGCCTTGCAGCCTGGGCAGTTCCAGGGCCTACGAAAGCTTCTCAGCCTTCACATACGCTCAAACTCTCTAAAAATTGTCCCAGTGCGTCTGTTCCAAGATTGCAGAAACCTTGAGTTCCTGGATCTGGGTTACAACCGTCTGCGCAGTATCACTCGAAATGCATTTTCAGGCCTAGTCAAGCTCACTGAGCTGCACCTGGAGCATAACCAGTTCTCAAAGATCAATTTCTCTCACTTCCCTCGCCTCTACAATCTGCGGGCACTTTACCTGCAGTGGAATCGCATTCGCTCAATGAACCAGGGCCTGACCTGGACCTGGGCCTCCATCCAGAAACTGGATCTGTCTGGAAACGATCTGACGGAAGTGGATGCTGTGGTTTACCAATGCCTACCGAACCTGCAGACCCTCAATCTGGACTCCAACAAGCTGACCAACGTGTCCCAGGAGGTGGTTGATGCCTGGATCTCTCTGACTACGATTAGCTTAGCTGGGAATGTATGGGACTGTGGCCCTGCCATCTGTCCTCTGGTGGGCTGGCTGAGAAACTTCAGAGGGGCAAAGGAGACCACCATGATCTGCGCCTCCCCCAAGAAAGCCCAGGGAGAGAAAGTGATGGATGCTGTTGAAGCTTTTGGTGTTTGTCAATCAAACCCAGCGACAACACTCACTGTGAGTATCCCTCCAACCCCATCCAGTGTCCCTGTGCAGACTGAACGCCGCCCAGCCATTCTGACTTTACCTACTGGTTCTGGAAAGAGAGGAGAGGGCTCTATCCGAGGCCCCACATCGTCAACTGTTACCCCACCTGTGGCACTTCCCCCAGAGCAAGACTTGGAGCCTGTGTCCTTCCATAAGATTGTGGCCGGAAGCGTTGCCCTTTTTCTATCTGTTGCAATGATCCTGTTGGTAATCTACGTGTCTTGGAAGCGCTATCCGAGCAGTGTCAAGCAGCTGCAGGAGCATTCGGCAGCAGCCCGCAAACGCCGCAAGAAAGCTAGAGAGACGGAGCGCACCCTGAGCTCTCCGCTGCAGGAGTACTATGTGGACTACAAGCCCACCAATTCTGAGGCCATGGATGTGCTTGTGAATGGGACCGGACCCTGCACCTATACCATCTCAGGCTCCCGAGAATGCGAGGTATGACCCACACCACCGCCACTCCTCCTAAACAAAACTCTGTCCACAGCGAGGCGACCCGAGGTAATTATTTACACTGCTTTGATAGATGATGAATCTGCTACTTGATTACTTAGCCTTACGCAGCAGGTTAGGTAAACACTGTGTACCCATGGATTACCACCAAAGTGGTTTTAGCATCACTTTGTGTATAACAAGATATCGCTTGTTTTCAGATGGGTGTTTGCACATTCGCTTAAACCCTAATCTCTGCTGAGATGCAAATGTTTGCTTTGCTGCAAAAATTGTACAGACATACAGATAAATGGGACTGATTACATTTCCTATTCTGCATAATCTTGAGCCTAAGCTATACTGTCTGTGATAAGACATTTGTGCTTGTTTAGGTACTTGTTTGCTTTTTTTCTGCTCGGGTATCACAGGCTTTGTGCTTTGTGTGTTTGCTACTACTATTCAGACTTTGATGAGCAGCATTGTGTAGGGACAATAGCTGAATGGTGGGAAGATACACTTCTGGACACTGGATGTGAATGCTAATCGAGACTCTTGTCACTGAATAGAGCTTCCCCTGAGCTGATGACTTCACACTTTTCTTGACATAGCTATGACTCAAGATAGTTGGAAAATACCCATAGTCCCCCAACCACACATCCTTGATTTTTTTTTCCCTTCCTTTTCACACTGACTTGCTGAAGTTACTCACTTGTTTACTCACTGGCTTAATTGATTAGTCACACATAAAGTGAAATGCATACTTTCACTGGCCATCCACGCTCAAATTCACAGAGGGGTAGAAAAAATGCACATTTTGTGACACACACACACATAGAAGGAAGCTGTGTATGATAGTCCCGAAAGGAGTGGGAATCCTTTGAAATGTTTTGTACACTGGCAAGTGAATTTCTTCAAAACAGTATTTACAGACTACAGCAATATGGGAATACCACTTTTCTCCTTTTGCTTTCAGCTTCTACACTCTTGTGTACCTGACATACTGTACCATTCTCCGTAAAACCTTTTATTCTACTGCTGAGTTTTCCCTTGTTTTCAAAGCTACGACTAAACAAAGCCGCTTCCTGATTAACGGGCCCAGTTGTAACACAGGGCCAAGGAAGGGCTAAGCCCACATGGATGATCAAGTAGCCCACCCTCTGAAGCTGTAACCCAAGCAGCGTAAAACATATTTTGGTTAAGCTCTCTATATATTTTCACATTACCAGCCCACTCATACTCACTCTAGTTCCTAGATTTTTTTTCGGCATATCCATTGCATGAATTTCTGGCAGGTTCCTCTCCAGAGAAATGACTATAAATGCAGAGATTTAAACAGCAAGAAGGAGGAGGAGGGCTCGATCCTCCACAATCTTTTCCATTTCTGTTAGTGGCTGTCTGGCTTTGCTGGAGGCAGGTCACCTGGTAATATGTAATACTCGCAGGTTGCTCACACAGGGTTTGACTGCAAAGAGGGACCACAAATCACCGCTGCCATTTTGTTGTTGTTTGCCCTTCCCTCCTCCATATAGGCTTTGAGTGCCTCCTTTCAACCTACAGTGCTGCTTTATATATACTGTGAATTTTTGAATTTTGAAACTCCATCGCAAGTGGTGTTGGACGTTTGGAGGATAAAATCATAGAGGATGCTGCAGTGAATTTTCAGTAGCTGCACTTTGTTTCAGACAATGCCAAGCGACCTTCCATTTGAGTTATGTGGCTTTCACATGGCCTCATTTTGACACATCTTTTGTGGCTTCATCTCAACACGCAATGCTGTATTCAAGCCAACAAAATGGGTGCAATGTGTTCTTATTTTCAGATCGAGAAATGACGCACAGTTTGATCTCAAGCCAGCAATATGCACAGCATGTATGGAGGCTGAATATGACCTGTAAGCTATCGTATAGTCCAGTACAAGAACATGATAAATATGCCTCAAAAACACTGTAGAGATATTGACTTTTTTATTTCATGCAGTCCGAATAAAAATCTAAAATAAGCATCATAGAAATATTGGTTGTAGGGGTGTTTATGATTTTATAAGCTTGTACAGGTGTTCATGTTCTTCTGACCGCCCCCCTGTAATTTAAATGATTAGCTAATTTGCACTGAATTGCTAAATACGCAACCAGAGACAGCTGCCCACAGGAATTACATCTAAATGAATCAGGCATAATGATGATAGCAATAAAGGTGAACTTTAA
Source organism: Epinephelus lanceolatus (assembly GCF_041903045.1). Classification (NCBI taxonomy): domain Eukaryota; kingdom Metazoa; phylum Chordata; class Actinopteri; order Perciformes; family Serranidae; genus Epinephelus; species Epinephelus lanceolatus. The sequence continues at coordinate 32,553,840 of NC_135752.1, forward strand.
AAAAAGGCTGTGAAGCAAAGGATTGACTCAGAAAGTTAAATAAAATATGATTTAATTATTGTATCCTTTTTTTTAGGGGGGTGGATGTTATTATAGGCAAATACATGTTTGAAAGAAGCAGTCCCCTGCTCAGTCTCAGTTCTTTTACCCCATTTTGTTAATTGTCTCAGGGAATGCTGAGCTTTAAAGCACAATACCATATGTTACCATTGTTTGTTAGAGAATCATTAATGCCAACAGTTATATAATATCAGGCAAATAATTGAAGGCTATTTCACTGAGGATCAGGAGGAATTAGCAGCAAAAGGGAGGAGGGAATACTGTCACACTAGGTGAAGGCAAACAAAAATAATGCATTGGTTGCCTTCCAGTATGTCACATTACAAGGGATAAAATGGCTGATTGTCATTCCCAACACTCATTTTCATTCCTGACACCACATGCCAGTTGGATTGGACTGCTTTCATGCTTATACTGCATGGTCCGGGGAGGCCCCGTAGGAGACGGTATCTGTGAAAGGTGCCCCCCACCCTCTTCCAACCCCCCACCTTCACTTTTCAAACGGTCCCCACACAAAATAGCAAAACAGCCTCTCTGTCGGTGTAGGCTTGAAGCGGGCCTGCCGTTTGCCATTCAAATCATTGCATCTATCATTAGCCTTTTATCTTGACTTGATTGAACTTGGCAATTTAGCTGACTCTTTTATCTTTTATCTGGGAGCCAAATGAAACAGGAATCAACCCATACTAAGAGGGGCAGGGACCAGATCAACAGAGCTAGCAGGGTGTAACAACTCTGGGGTGGATGGAAAGAATACTGGAATTATTTGTGATTTTTCAATAAGCAAGCATACGAAGGAACAGCTGACAAAGAAATGAGAGTCTGGAAAAAAAATCAAATAGTTTTTTGACTTAAGGCGAAACCAGAAAGGATCAACTAATTGAGAGTGTGAGCCATTCAGTCAACACAAGTACATAGTATAGATGATATTGGCAACACTGTTGGGCACCCAATAGAAAGTTTAGAAGAATTCTAGTTATCATGCGACAGCAATGTAATCACATGTTCGTCAGCAGGTTCACCAACCGACCGATCCCAAAGTCTTCCACCCTTGACAAAAAGAAACATGGAGAGGCCAGTTCTGCTTAGCATTAGCATAGTGTTTATCAGAGAGTTTCTCGGCGTCCTGCAATCTAGATTCAAAAAGCCAACAGAGAGGACGACAGTATGGGATGGAAAGATGTGTTCACAATGTTACCTTTCATGAACAAAGCAAAACAACGCAAATTGAGGTTTCTGGTCTCACCAAAAATGGCGTCAAAAACATCTACTTGATGTAGCTATACATTAACTAGTTAGTCAGCGTTTTGCTCACAGTAGCTAACTTAAGATGCGACTGTATTGTGTCTGTGAAGTTTGTGACAGTGACGTCTTTTGACAATCTTCAAAATTTCATTGTCTTTTCGACATAGATGAGTCTAGCACATAGCATATCTCAGTATACCAGGAAAGGGTAAAGCTAGCTGAGGCTTTGTCAGGTTCCAAGTGTGCTCAACTGTTATTGTAGCACAGAGTGAAAATGGACCTGATTTCACACTACTTGGCATATTTGTCCATTCTGACAGTCACTATGTCAGATTAGGTGATTACGGAGACATAAAATTGTGCCGTGGCTTGGCCAACAGACATGACAGACCACACGCTGGTCCACAACCAATCATCAGTCACTGTGGCTGTTCATGTGCCAGCTAAAATGTTACTGTAGTAATGTAAAAAGTGTCACTAGACGACAAGTCACTTAATCCTCCACAACAAGTTCCAGCAAATGTTTCACAATAAAAGCCTTTTAAGGACATGAAAGGATTCTCTCAACTAAAATTATTATGGGCTTTTAATTTGAAACAGATACAGGAAGTGTTGAGTTTGAAATGATGCACGGTGCATTAAATTTAACATATCTCTAATCTTTAGAGGAAATATAAAAAAACAAAACAAAACTGGGGTGTCGTCAACATACAGTTTTCCACGGCAGCAGATCGCTCTGTGTTTCTATTGGTCAAAGTGACGGCTGTGATGGGAGCAGTTGTGAACAACAAAAAGAAAATCAAACATGCTAGACTTTATGTCAGGACGTCGTGAGGCGTCTGAGACATGGTGTCGGCTGACGTCTACTATGACACACACAAGATGAAACGATGGATTATAGTGTACGACATTAATTGACGTTCACGGTCTGAGAAGACACTGTACAACTTTGCATCGGGCTATAATTGTGCCGATATCGTGCAGTGTGAACCTGACATTAGGAAGGGCTAATTCTGATATTCTCCACTTCCATAAGCTATACCTATGGGAAGTTTTCACACACTGGGGACGAACATCAGGCCATTAGCTGAACACATTTTCTAATCTGTGTGCTCTGAATGTTCACATTGGTACCTTTTTTTCTTAACACATCCACTGAGAAGAATGTCTAAGATTTATTGCATGTTTTAGCTTCAATTAGTTGATTTGAGTTGAGTGCCTAATGATAAGTTCAGTAGCAGATGTTGCGTTACAGCCTCTCAGTTGTGCACTTTGTCGTTTACTTCCATAGGCTGCTTTTTTTTTTTTTTTTTGTAACTTAAGGCCTACTCTGCTCTGCCCTCCGCTGCTTCCTGCAATCTGCTAATTAACTAAGTACACCTGTAGGGGATTGTTATTGTCAACAGTATGGCATTTTGGCCTCCAGTCTCTGACAGCAGAGCACAAAGTGTACAGCCATATTATGAGGCCATATTGCATGAAAATAATTCAAACCATTTGTGCAAACATATGGAGGGAAACTTTTTGAAGGCCTGGCTTCCTTTCTATCTCTGCACTCTCCATTTTGTTCCTTGAGATATACTTGAAAATGTATTCTCCTCATTCTTATCTGTCCCTCTGTCTCATCTTAAAACACTGTAGAGGAGAGACAGGAACTATCAGTCAGCAGTCCGCAAAGTCTTGAGTTCATCTCAGAGTATGCTCCGATCTTGTTTCTACATTTTGTTGCTCTCGCGTGGACATAAATCACTCGGTAGAACGCGGCGGCACCTGATGCACTCTCCCCACCTCACAGCCTCGCTGCCTCTACTCAGGCTCGAGGCCATAGCGGCTCAGGTCTGTTCATCTCCTCTGAGTGGGAATTGCTTATTCCTCCTGTGTCACTCATACCATTTCTTTCATTTGGATTCTGTGCCATCACTATAACTCACCCTGGACCTCTTCACATGATTGTCCTCTATAAGCCCCCAGGTCCACCTGACATGAATGTGAGTTTGGCAGCTTTTTAGTGAATTGCCCTGAAGATGGTGCAGTCCTCATTTTCCTACGTCACTTCAACCTTCCCACAGAGGAATTTTTTTGTATCATTTCATTTCTATCGTCCTTTCATCTGTTCCTCTCCAGCAGTGGACTTGACCTGATCTTGAGTCTGTGCCACTTATGTCACCTTTTCATGTATCACAACTTCTCTTGGCATCATTTGCCATATTTTTCTAACCCATCATGTAATCTGGACAAGCCGCTTGTTGACATTTGTCTTTTTTTCCATGGCCCCTTCCTTTGCTTCTCTCATCTTCTTTCACTTTGTACAATTCCGGTGCCCAGCAACCCTATCATCATCATTTAACCTCTACCATCATCCATCCGGAGCCGCTCATTTGTTGTGTGCTGTCACTGGCGGTCTGAGCTAAATGACAAAAGCTCATTTAAATCTCCTTCTTAGATAAAGATTTTGATGACATGCCAGGCCTGCTCTGACAACTACCCACTAATGCTACCCTAATTTACTCACTACCGTCTCATCTTACCCAACTTGTCCTGGAAAGTCCTGAAACACATTTCTGCCAGCAGGACTACTACGTGCCCTTTTGACTCTACCTCCTCATCCCTTTCTCTGATACCTCTCCTGACCTTTTCTACACTACAATCTCATCCACTTACTATAATGTCACACTGCATATAGCTGTCTTTGAATTAATTAATGTTGTTCCTATTTTTAAGAAACCCTGACATCTGATGCTAAAACCTAGGCAAATTATACGGCACCTACTTCTCCTGAATGTACTGCCCTTTAACCAAGTGTCTGAATAGGTCTTACAGAGCACCGTGCTGAGGCTGTTCTCATTGCTGTCACGATAGAGATTCACAACAGCATAGAGGGTAACTACTCTATACACCTGCCTGCTGACTATAAAAAAAGTTGCTGACCTGTGGCCTTGCATTTATGTATAGGTAATTGATTAGGGCTACAAGTAGCAATTAATCAAGGAAAAGAATATTAAAAGGTCCAAAAAAATAATATTCAAGGTGCTGTATACATTGTCTGGGTCAGGATTGCCTGCACACAGCTTTCACTTTATATGTCACAAGCCAATATGGAGGTGGCTGAGCCGAAAAGATGGTGGTTAGCAGTGTAAGTAGTGTGACAAGGTGGACAGAAACATGCATGAGCCTCCAGACAGGCTACCAATACAAAAAAAAAGAGAAGCTTGGATAGCAACACACACAGGGGGAGCATGATTTCATTGCCTGCTCAAGATCAAGATCAAGATCAAGATCAAGATTAACTTAACTGCCCCATACAACACGGTACATGAATAAATCAATATTTCACATCAAATGTAACTATATACCTGTACAATCTAATCTCCTACCAGAGGGCTGCAGCTTAATCCGCATGCAGAACATGAAATGAGTCATTGACAGTCTTATTGACTTGACTTAGTAGCCTGCTCAGCACGCCATTACTTTACTATCTTTACATAACAGATAGTTCGCTGTTAGTCTGCTGCTATATTATTAATGTTCTGAATGTCATATACAGAACCTTTAACATTAATAATAATAACGTAAAGTAATTTACTTTGCAAAAATGGCACATGCTAGATAAGTGCAAACAGCCTCCCCTTGCCGCTTTTCCTATGTGAAATCTTACTGTTTTAAAGTGATCAGACCAAATAAGCCTTGGAAGAAGTCAGCTGGGCGTCTTAGAAATTATGAGTATGTTTTTTTTAACTTTAATAGTCTAAATGGTTAATAAAAAGTGTATTCATCCCTGAGGAGAAAGATTGCTAGATGTAGCCTGAAGGCTTATTATATACTGATGACATTCAACTCTACCTTTATACTGTATCTAGCTACTCAGAAATAAAGCAAATCTCCTCATGCAAAGTAGGTCTTAGTATGAAGTTTTTGGCAACTAAAACTACCTACAACAAAAACTACAGCCTTCCTTGTCTAAAAACACCTCATCAAATGTTTAAAATTAGCGTAAGTGGCAATGTGTTATCATTTGTGCCCCAAACTGACCAACCTAACTGTCATACATTAGTGCAGAGGAGCAGGTGGATTTAAGGTTTAACAAAAAGCTAACTTTAATGCAGCTAGTTTAAAAAAAAAAGATGACCGAACACACACACACACACACACACACACACACACACACACAAAAGATACCAGACAGGAAACAGAAAGAACACAGGGATGAGAACAGGAATAAACGCAGGCATGAAAGATGATCTGACAAAGAACAAAGGGAAACGCCCATATATATATATACATAGATACATATATATATGTGTATATATATATATATATATATATACAGAAAAACAATCACAAGAACGAGACACAGCTGGAGTTGGAGGACACAAGCTAAAGGAGGGAAATGGGGATTGGCCAACAACAAGGGTGTGGTGGGGAACACGAGGGTGGAGCAAGCAACTAATACAGGACAGGTGTGAAGGGAAGACTCTGGGAACAGGGAAGGACTAATGAGACAGGTGTGGCAGAAAACAGGCGGGAAAACGCACAAAGACAGGAAGTAAAACCAGGCATGACACATGAGGAGAGTCTATCAAATAAAACAGGAAACCGATTTGACATGAAACAAGGAACACAAACAGAAAATTCCAAAACAATGTACATAGGATAACAGAATATAAACCAAAATCCAGGCTCACGGCACTAACCTTCTCCCTACCAAATTTTGTATCAGTGTAAAACCAGGCTACTTTTGCCTCACATAAATTATTGACAAGGACACGAGGCTGATTAAAAGGAAATGTAAATGGTATTTTTAGGAAGTTGAACACAGAACTAATAGTGTTGCTTTTCTGGAAAAGGACCAGGTCAAACTGAGGCATGCATCCCTGCTTACTAACTAAATCTGCTGCCTTGATTGACATGCACAGTGTGACTTCTCGCTTCTGTCTATTTTTGCAGTAAGAAAGTATTTTGTGGTGTTTGTTGGATGCCCTCATAGCAGGCTTTGCCACTGCGATTTGATACTGTCTGTCACAGATACATTTTTGCTGTTAAAATTAAAGGTAAAAGTGTGCCATGACTAATTTGTCTTGTGCCACTCTACTGTAGTAGCTGTTTCTTAAGGTGTGAGGCAGTTTCCCTCTGTGCCTGTTTCTGTCTCCCTTTTTCTACAGTCCAAGGTCATGGTGTCAGATTGTTAATTGCTCAGAAAAAATCAACACAAACACTGGGAGGCTAGCCAAGGGCAAGTAAGCTATCTGTAATTCAGTGGGGAGGCTGAACTTCTCGATGCTAGTGTCTTCACTCGACAATTAGCCATGTGGGAGACTTCAAATATGCACTACGCGTGAGAGAACATCTCTCTCATCCGCTAATCTTGTCTGTTTCACACTCTGGTTCCATGCTGCTGCTTTCTGCACCCCCGTTTGATCCATGCTTAATGAGGGTGTTAGATCACCAATATAGCAATTACATTACCTGGAAAAGAGGCAAGTCTCTTTTCTTTTCTTCCCCAGTTTTTGCAATGCAGCCCAAGTGCATCATTAATGCTAAGCTTCCTGATGCACTGCATCTGTTATCCGCGCTACTCGTCGCTGATACTCATCTTAAAATCTTTTACAATTTGCATGTGATGTACTTGCTTTGTACCTACTCGTTCAGCAATTATTATTTTTCCCCCCAAGTGGTCTGTTCACTTTTCAAAGCCATTTTTCAAAGCCGTGCATGATTTGTTTCACACAGGTCTCTTGTCCTTTTTACTGCCTCTTACCTGCTTGACTACCTAGTACTGCTGCTGCACATAGCTTGTCCCTTTCAGCCCTCCAGATGGATCAGAAAACAATGACATACTGTAACTGCTTGTAAATGGACAGAAAACGCCTTTGTTTTCGTAAATTGGGTATGAAAAGAAACCCAGATTACTGACACAGAACAAATGCTGAAGGGGTAATCTCACATTAGAGCGACAACTTGCCTGCCCCAGAGTGATCACTGTTCGGCTGTCTCCCCATTTTTGACTCTGCATTTGGTTACAGCGAAAGCAATCATAAATGTTCCTAAATCAGCATCTATCCTACTACATTTATTACAGCGTGTAATATAAAACTGTCCCTGTTAGTGAAACTGTGCACCAGAGATGCAGGAAGCACACAGCAAACATTTCCATCCCATCAAGCCAGCTCTCTCTGTGAGTCCTAAAAGCCTTATTTTTGTAAAACGTATGAGCCAGTTTGGTACAAATCTTTCAACCTTTTCCAGCATGAATCATCTCCTTTGAGGATTTTCCACATCTGTGTGTTCTGTATCTTAAACCAAGATGGAAATAAAGCAAGAATAATGTTAATAGAACAAGAGTTAATCACTAAATTAGACAAAAAAGAACTTGATAAGGAGGCTGTTTTTATAGTTGTATGTCTTATGATTTTTGCCTACTTCAGGAGAACATATTACTGCCACTGGTTGTAGGTTGTTTGTAATTTTAATTGCATGGTAGTTGTGTGAAAGGAAAGTTAGATATTAGTGCAGCTCTAGCCCAGTGAAGCACTATATTTTCTCATTAAATATGATCATTTTCAGTGAGGTTGGACAGCTTCGCTATCACCTTTCCCATTAGTCACAAAATTCAAATACTTGTTAATCAGTAAGTATGAGGGAAGATGAAAATGAGTCATCCGTGGACCTGCATCTCCAGCTAAGTACCTGCAGCAGTGCATCTGTTCAGGCCTAAAGTGATATAAAATGAAGAAGTAAAAGGCAACCAAGCCGTCCCAGTGATAGGCCTTTTTAATCACTCGTTTTAAATCTTCGGAGCACTGTTGAATGAAGCACTTCTGCTGAAGTTGTGCAGACTTGTTCACTCTTACCAGAAAATGATGTGCCATTTAATGAATTGACAATGAGTCAAGTATAATTAGCCTGTCATCCTTGCATAACGCCGCTGTCAGATGAAAATATTTAAGCTTTCCAAAGTCAATTTTATATTTCTATTTAATAGGTTTCATGGGGCCTAGTGTCAAGAAACTTACTTAGAATTGAAGAGTGCATCTTTCAAGGAGCTAAACTCTCAATTCATTACTTCTAGGAAGAGTTGTTATCCGATTCTATAGCTCGTCCTAATTAACCAACTACTGTAATTAAGAGGAACACTCTCTAAAAAGAGAGAGTCGAGGCCTTGTCTCTGCAGCTCTCTGTGGGTGGACAGAGTATTAAAAGACCACAGATCTGTGTCTCCGCAGGATTTCTGTTATCCGTCCTGATTTTTTTATCTGTTCAAAACCAAAGAACAAAGTCCATGATCTTTCCACTGACATTTATGTCTCTTGCAACTGCACTTTTATAGCTGTCAATGAAACTAGTCACATAGAGGAGAATGTAAAATAGACACGCTTTTGTGCAGCAGAATTTCCTTACTTTCCAACACTGATATCATCTTAGGACCCCTTGCTGGGGTCACTATTGCTTTGTATCCTTTGTACACCCCCTCAGCTGTTTCCACTTAACTGATTACACCTCTTCACAGCACTTTGTGGGCGTGTATACACTGCGCATGATTGAAATCTCCATGAATCTCCTGTTGGATTTGTATCACCCTTTAGGATGAGTCAATGTACATCTTTATCAGACTTGTGCTTTCACTCACACTGCAATTCAAAAGTTTGGAATCCCATGCTACAATCATTTGATTGGTTACAATCAGACGGCTGAGAGGGTTACTATATGTCTTTGAATGATCTTTAGGTTGCAGGAAGTCCTCTTCACAGATACATATTATTTTGTATGGATTGTTTGCAAAAAAAACAACAACCTCTGAGCAACATTTCAGTATTGGAAATCACCAGTCATAGGTGTGGTTTTGTACAGATACCGCACCGCTTCCCATACAAACAGTATCTATGGGGCCGAATCACACTGCAAATTTCGGTGCGAGTGTTCACAGTTGATGACAATCTCAGCCATTCCTATATACAGATAAAATAAAAATGTCTGGCTGCTGAGTCTCTCCTGAGTTAGAAAGACAATTATTGATCCTAACTCAAAATTTATGTTGCTGTTTTTAGTACTGTAACTCTGATTAAGTGCAAAGTTGTAGTAGTTAGGTTAGGTTTTATATATAATGTGAATTTGTTATCAGAATTTGTTTATAGTGTTTTCTATTCATATTATTTTAGTATACTTTGAAAAGTATACATTAAGTATACTTAATGGAAAAGTATACATTGAGTATAATTTTAACTGGGAAGAGGCCGTTGTCAAAGTTGTTGACCGACACACCATCATAGCTTAAACCAGTGGTTCCCAACTGGCCCAGCCACCGGATCCAGATTTGTCCTTAGGCCTTGTTTACACGGATACTGATACAAATAAAAACGGATTTTTATTTATCCCGTATAAAAAATAAAAAAAAAAAATTCCGGGTTTACACGATCAGTTGTGAAAACGATATCCGTTTACACAAAAACGCCGAAATGGCAGCTTTTTGCTGCAGTTAGCATGCCAGGCCAGTAGGTGGCGATACGTCATAAATCAAACACCATAGAAGAACACTCTGTGCATGCACAGTTATTTGTTTTCCGCTTGGCGCTAGTGATAAAACAATGATAAACTACATTTTAACCTAATGTAGCATAGTTAGCTGCTATGCACTTGCTAATATTGGGCACCGCAGACGTCTTTGTGCGCCGATGTAGCGGTGATGTTGATGCAGCAGTGCTAAGTTCATTTGTAAGCTCGTATATTGTCCCAAAAGTGCTAACAAAATCAAAACAACTCGACATATATCCACTGTTGTTGTTGTGGTTCCCGGACTTAATGGGCATGCGTGAACTGGGTTGCAACGTCATCGTTTTCCAAAATCTCCGTCTATCCTGTTTACACGTCTCCATAGACACAGATATTTTTAAAAAACTTTCACTTTGGAAGCCGTTTTTGAAAATTCGGCGAGAAAAACGCCAATTATGTGTAAATGACAGGTGCAAACACAAAGATAAAAACCAGTTTTCAGAAGTATATGGAACCGTATAAACAGGCCCTTCGTCATAAGATCATGGTCCACACAGTTGAAAATATTCAGCATCATACTTGTGTTTGGCCATGTTGTCCAGGTAGTTTGCTGTCTCTGTCTGCAGGAAACAGCATTTCAAAATAAAAACTCTGTGCCGGAAATTCACTGTACTTAAAAATAAAACGTTCTTTACAAACTTGATATTTGAGGGTCACTTGCGGTCCATTCAGAATGGACCCATGACCCACTTTTGGACTGCGACCCACCAGTTGGGAACCACTGGCTTGAACCTAGTCAATCTAACCACTGAGTAGACGACAGAGGGTCCACATAAAAGCAGCCTCCCAAACTATTTAGAGCCCAATTGCACCGTTGTGGTTCAATAATAATCGAGGGTCACTTATCCTTTTGTAAACTGGAGAGCAAATTCACAATCAAAGGGTATTTGTGATGGGTAATGGTTCCAAAGTATTCCTCCCTGTCATGCAACACTGTGGGGACATTGACGAAATGAAAGATGGAATCATTTAATTCTTCTTCTTCTGGGGCCAAAACTTTTTCAAACGTAAATTTGGTGTGTGAACTATGCTGTTTTCATCTATGTTTAAAGAGCTGTTATTGAGGGAAAGAAGAGAAACATCAATATAGGAGACAGTGGATATATCTGAGGTGGCCAGCCTTCTATGCAATGAAAACTGTTCTGGATGCAGTGATTTATCCATTTTAAAACCACTCTGCATCAGTATTTCTATAAATAATGAAGACCACTGGCTTATCTTATATAGAATTCAGCATATTCTTATTGATGTTCATATCATATCTTGGCCAATTAAAATGCACTGTCTTCAATTGGATTAATTCTTAATACATTATGTGACTTTATTATGTTTAAGAAAATGCCCGCCCGACCTTTCCCAGAGCAGGAGATGTACCGTCTATGCTTTCATTGGTCCTGACAGCATTTAAGTCATCCTGTTCAGCAGATTCAACAGGCGGAAAAGATAGACTGGCTCGGGGTTGAAGTGGAGTAAGACAGGTAGGCAAGTGGACCTGGCAGAGAAGCACGTTCAACAGGATGGAGCAGTCGACAGGGCGACAGGAGAGGCAGTTAGAAAGCCAGAGGAATCAGGCAGTCATCCAGGCTAGACAGCTAGATTGGCAGGCGTCCGTCCACAAAGACACACAGGCCTTTGTCCACCAACAGCTGTCCGTCCTCTGATCAGTGATGGCTCAAAGCTTTTTTGAACTAAGATAATAAGTCTGAGGCAAGGCCCGGCAGATTGGCATGTTTTCCTTAGTGGTCAGATCAAAACTGTGATGCACTGGCGACGGTGTGTGTGTGTTCTAAGAATTAAAGGGCACTTTTGATGAGAAATGTGTCGCACTTGTTTGGTTAATTATGCGACTTGGATTGAAAAATTACAGCTAAAATGAAAACATAAAAGTAAGACTGCATGTGATGCTGGGCTTTGTAGAATACACTGAAGAAGACATTGTTTGTTTTTTTAATTGATAGACTGAAATAAATTAATTAAGCAATATCACATGAGAGTGTGCTTTACTGTCATTACTGGCATGACAGTGATGCATATGGTCTGAGGCACCTCCATAAACAAAACTGCCTTGCTAGCTTAATTTTTTTCTCCCATAGGCATATCTAGCTACTACAACCTTAAACTACACACATAGGCTATTTTTAAGATACATTATCGTGTCATCGACGCAACAGTACATCGGCTGTGATCCAAATATTTCTAACAGTTAACTCCAGAGAGTTGTAAAGTCCAGCAGTCAACATTTATTGAGAAAAATATTGATATAAAGGTTTCCATAGTTTACATTTTAATCTAACAAAATATTTTAACAAGGCATTTGGCCTTTCAAAAATGTTTTCACTGCGATGGCAAAACAGTTTGCTCTCAGGCTTGGTGCACACAAGGGAGGCATGCATCAATATTACGGTGGTGATCTTCCAGAAATAAATGGCATTGTTTAAACAAAATTGGTTTAAATTAAAATTGAAAACAAAAAGGGTGGGAAGAGGGTTTCTGGTTTTAACCTGGGGTGAGGGGTTCGAACCCGGGTGGGGGAGCCCTCCTATGCATGTTCTCCCCAGGTACTCCAGCTTCCTCCCACAGTCCAAAGACATGCAGGTTAATTGGTGACTCTAAATTGTCCGTAGGTGTGAATGTGAGTGTGAATGGTTGTCTGTCTCTATGTGTCAGCCCTGTGATAGTCTGGCGACCTGTCCAGGGTGTACACCACCTCTCACCTAATGTCAGCTGGGATAGGCTCCAGCCCACCCAAATCCCTTAACAGTACAAGCCGTTACAGATGAATGAACAAAATGATGCACTTTGGGTCAATATTATAGCCTGTTCAGCTCTGGAGGTTACAATGTTGCCATGGAAATGACGGAGTAATATTATTGGTGATGAGCACGGTGTGCTATCATGTTGATTTGGCCACATTCTAAATTAAGCAATACACTATGTTTTGTCATCATTATTAGTACAGCAGTGAGATTAACTGGTCAGATGTACATGTTGTCTAACAAGAGTTAACATCAGTGTAACTGTTGTCAGACCATACAAACATGTCAAAGACATTACTTTGAGTTCCGGGAAGTTGTTATAGCCATTTTTAACCCTGTTTTTTTTTTTGTCATTTTATCATCATTCTTACAATTGCTTGCAAATAAATCCAAGAAATTATTATTTAAATAATTATATTCTATTTTTTAATGGAATTTAATATTTTATTCATGTTCATCATATTTTATTCCATTTTATATAATTTTATTATATTTTTTTAATTTATTTTTAGTGATTATATTTTATTCATGTTTATTATATTTTATTTCATTTTTATTATATTTTTATGTCATTTTATTAAATTAATTTATAATGGAAAAACAAATGTTGCAACACAAATTTTTCGTAGCAGCCATTTACAAAACAAAATGGTTTTCTAAATGGTAATTTTGAAACAGAGTTTCATTAATGCAGCACCGTGTTCATTGGGCATGATTGTCACGTCTGTATTTAAAAACTATGGGACAAACACTGTCAGTCTATTAAAAACAATTAAAGTGTAAACCCTTCAAATGACCTGCAGTTATCATCTTTGTAGCCTGGAAATGCGGCTATTAATTTTATGTTTTCACCGTGAGTTTTGCGAGTGATAGTAAAACTTTGGCTCTTTTCTCTGCTCAGGATTTCCAGTGATTTAATACATTGCAATTAACACACATGATTTAGCTCCTTCCGTGTCAAATCCCATTGAAACAAATCCGGTTTCATACATTTTTATAAATCAAAGGGCTGGTACAATATGTGAGTGCCACTCCAAACATTTCTGCAAGTTACACCAGTTCAACAAGAACCGTAAGAGCGAAAGCAATCAGACATCACATTTCAGATACTGCTGTGATGTGCTTCCAGTCTTTTACACTGTGTATATGAAGAACTCACATGAAGGGGTGTGGGTGAGTGAAATATATTGATGTTGAAAATCTAATGAAATTTCCCATGCCTTTCAAGTTTGATCCTTCTCCAGCATGTAGGTGTCGGAGCAAGCTGGCTGCATGTGCTGCATCCACTCGTGCCTGCATACAAAGTAACCTTCATCTCCCCAGCTCGGCTATTCTCGGAGGTTTCATTCCGTTGTGTCTCCTATTCCTCTTTAAGCCCTTTTTCCTCTGCTGTGTCAAGCACATATTATTTTTAGTTAATTACCTGTCTCTGTCAACCTCCAGCGTCCCACTCTGTGGCCTCGCTGCATCAGCCTGGATTCAGGTTGTCTTCCACTGCAGGAAAATGTACACCTCTCATGATTGATGACTTCTATTCTCCCACAGCTTCACTTTAGTATTCCAGCCTCACATGTGCAAGCTGCGAAGAACATAATATAAACACTTGTTCCAAGAATAAGTCCCAACCCATTGTCCACTATTTTTTTTTTTCAATGCGTGTGTGGTGTTCCAACACAAACAGAAAGACATCCCAAGACATTTTTGAAAGATAAGGCAGAGGCTACAGTGTTATATCTCTCGAATACACATACTCAAGCAGTATCTGCCAAATGATGCAACACGCTCCATGTCACAAATATTTGAGGGGCCATTTTTCACGTTAAAATATAATGGTCCCTTTTATCGATTGAATAAGAAAGGTAATAAAAGCTCTGTATTGACAAAACTGACAATGGATACGTTGGGGATTGATTGTGCCATGAAGCTAGCGAGGCTACTCAGCGACCGGGACCTCTCTCTGTATTCATCGACTGTCTCTCGAAATGTGAAAAACATCACAGGTAATGATGATCGTAAAATGATAAAATGAGGAAGAGTGCAAAATCCATCTGAGCCTTGAGTCTGTTATAAATCAGGATATCTGATACTCTACAAAATCCTTGGACATCGCCACAAAAAAAAGGGTAGCAACAGTTTGGAATGACCACATTCACATGATTGCACATTGTTGTCGAGGACAGCCTTTGAATTAACTGGAGAATAACACTAACATTTAAAACAACGTCCACCAGCTGGGGGAATAAACCGTTTTTTTCCTCTAAATTTCCAGTGCCAATTTTAGTCCCCAAAACAGCATTTTACTTCTTCCAAGCTCCAACATCTGTACACATTTACTTTTACATTCAGCTACATGACTGTGTTAGCTGTCTAAAATACATATAGGTTGTGTATGTCACACATAAAGAACATTTTTCTCTGTCCTGCCAAGATACCAACCTGTGCTCCTCTGCTGGACTTAACCCAGTCTTCAGAATTTTTTTAGCATGGTGCATTTCTGCCAAGCTGCAGACCTTTTTCACAGCACACATTTTGTCATAGGGGGAAAAGCACAGGTGAAGCCGATGACATTAACAATGGTTCGGTTCCATTAAGTGTGCCTGTAAGCTATTCCAGTGAGCCAGTGTGCGCAAAACAAGGCCCTCCCCTAAATTGAATGCAGCCACCATTAATGTAATTAAAAACACTTTGCTTTTCTTCTATGACATGTAAAGAGGTCTGTCATGAAAAAGCTCAGTTGCAAATCAAACAAAGCCTGAACATGATATTTTCTTTGAATTTGGTGCAGGACCTCTGCACTCCACAGGGTCTTGAGATGAGGAAAAAAAATCATCAACTCCTAAGGTTTGATCAACTGACTTGTTTTGTGCTTCAGTGTTTCATATTACTAAGCTTGCAATAAAGATGAACTCCCCAAGACCTAGAAATGGAGTCTGATGTGAAACATTGGTGGAGCACTACTGCATGTCTTGTGTCCTAAGAAGGAGCTATGTGAAGTCTGATTAATTACCTCAAGTGATGTCAGCTGTTGGGTGCACCTATCAGGCATGGCTCTATAGCTTGCTTCTCATCTCTGCTTGAGGTTAGCATCTCAAAGCTACATTAGCCGCTACTAGTATATAGGTGGATTTATAGTTGTGCATCAGCTCTATGCAGAGCCCACACGGTAGCCCACATATGGCCTATGGCGTTGTGAGCATTTATACTTGTGCAATGGTGTGTCTGTGTCACTCTGCAGTTACACCTCCAAAACACTATTCGGCAGCGGGGTTTCTGAGAAGGGCTGTAAAGTTTAGTTGATTCAAAACACATTAAACATGACTTAATGGCATCAATTTCAAACACAAGTACACAAATCAGGACACATTTTCCCCACAAATACAACATGCTAATGTTGTTAGCACAAGCCTATGGCATTTTACATTGCATAGATTAGCCTACCGGCTAGAAGACTTTTCCTCTATTTATATAAAACCAGGGACAACAGCAACATTTGACAAAGGTAATGTTACAAAATTTGGCTCCATTATAACTCACAAGGTTCACTGACAAAACAATTGTCTTATATTAAACATGTTTTCCAAACAAATTCAACATGCTAATGTTATTAGCACAAGCCTATGGCATTTTACATTGCATAGATTAGCCTACCGGCTAGCAGACTTTTCCTCTACTCATATGAAGCCAGGGACAACAGCAACATTTAACAAAGGTAACGGTGCAAAATTCGGCTCCATTACAACTCACAAGGTTCATTGACAAAACAACTGTCTTATACTAAACACATTTTCCAAACAAATACAACATGCTAATGTTATTAGCGCCAGCCTATGGCATTTTATATTGCATAGATAAGCCTAGCATCTTGTGGAGATTTGTCTCTGCCCATATGAAGCCAGAATAAGTCACACACAAGACTTAAAATGCTATTTTAGTGGAGGCTTTATTGTCTTCACAATTTATTGTTGCTTATCTGTGAAATACAAGTAAACACAAGCTTTGTTTCCACTGAGGGAAATGGTTTCAGTTTACAGAAACAGACAGGAGGTCTGCATTGCTGCAACATGTAGTTACATTGCATGTCAAGCTACAGCATCCAGCTTGACGCACCCCAAATCTCCCACCAAACTGTCCGCAGTCAAGATGCATTGTGAGTAATGTAGGCACCAGGTTTTTACAAAGGAGAATAATTAGTAGAATAAAAAGAACAATGTTGTTCGGCTGTATTGATCTTTCTTTGAAAAATTGGGTCCCTGGTTGGATTCACTTTTTGCCTGGTTGGTAATGCAGCCTGGGGTGTATCAGATATTTGGCAATGGTGCAGCACTTTTTCCAAGCAACTGCAATTGCAGCAACTTCTTTCTAATCATTTATCATGTATTTTTGTGCAGTAGTTATCAGTGAATCATGCACCATCTGAGAGGTTTAGTCAGTTTTGTGCTGTAGCTACAAAGACAAAAACAGTCACATTCCAAGATAGAAATTGAACTCCTTGTAGCCTTCTGTTACCCTTGTGGAACAGTGAAAGACTGGTGTGCTCTGCGGGCTCTAAAAGGCCAGTTATTCTTTGTGCAACAAAATTGATGTTCTAAGGCTGCTCATTGTTATGAATTTGAAAAAGAATACTGAAAATCATTCGCAACAGGCATCTGCAGTGCTTTCTAACTGTCTGACAAACTGTTCAAGCTTCTCAAATGTGAGGATCTGTTTTATATCATTGTGAATGGGATATTTTGGGGGGTTTGGGCTGTTGGTCGGTAAAAATTGGATTAATCAATACTGAAAATTACCTTCAGCCGCAGCCCTTATTGCACCCAATTTTGCATTTTTCTTCAGCCTGTCTCTCCTTTATCTAATGTGCTAAATGGATTCAGTAGTTGGAAGCATCAAGATACAGCCTTTTTCATCTGCAGTATGTCTGATATTTCATCCATTAATCTTACCTGATATGCAGCCTTTGAGATATGATCTTCGCTGCTATTTTGCCACTGATTATAACCATTAACAAGCAGTCTGTCTGTGAATGGATGGGGTCACTACCCTCGGTATTAAAACATTCATCAGGGAGCTTGATTTACTGGGCGCTCGCACCAAGTTGGAGGATATGTTCTTTGTAACATGGACATTAGAGACGGGACGTATTCCAAAGTGCGTCACAATCAATGCAAGTAGAACGTTTTTATCACCTCAGCCACTCTCCTTTAAGTTATATTCTGATTAATTGAATAGCTTATTTATGCATGCCGGATATGACAGTGCAGCTTCTCTACTATGGCATTAGGGAGCCTTAAAAAGAGAGCCCTAAGAACTGAACAAAACCTCATTTATTAAATTAAAGAAGATTTGGTCAACTTTAAAACAATTATTACCTGAAAGTATCCAAGAATTGTTTCAAAAGACAGAAAGTCAACATGCTTTGAGAGGTATCTTTATATCCAAAAAAACATTGGAGAGGACCAGCGCCAAACTACACTGAATCTCAGATAAAGGAGCGAGTTTATGGAACATTTATAGTGAGGAACTGAAAACTTGTAGAACATTAAGTGGGTTCAAACTAAAGTTAAAAAAATAACATATTTATCAAATATAAAAATGGACAATCAGACTGTACTACTGACACAGGAGAACAGGGTACAGGAACTTAAAGTGTGTAAGTTGCCTTTTGTAAGTTGTATTTTGTCTCTGTTGCTATTTTGCCTTGTTTTCCTATTTTGGTTTATACAGTTGTTTATTACTAAACTAGTCCATACCCATTGGTAGCTTTGTCACCTTCTACCTGACTGACAGAATGACACACTGACAGTTTCCGTGATTATGTACAGCATACCATACCATGACGTAGTCATACCAAAAATTAGACAAAAAACCCAAACAGTGGGCCACAGGGGGAGCCACAGCGATCGGTCGCATTTTAGCCATTTTGAAGCATTTTTCTGTTGTTATAGCACCACCCAGTTGCCAATTAGAGTTAAATGTCTCCAGTCACCTTGAGGCGTCCTGTTCTACATATCTACCAAGTTCAGTAAAAATCCATATGGCGGTTAGGCCTAGATAAGAAATTAGCTCTCTAGTGCCCCCATTTTGTTTGATGGGGTCAATAATGGAGGGGTCCCCTCAGATTATGTGTGGTCATATGCCTACAAAGTTGCGTGGTGATGGGTGAAACCCTTGAGATGTTATACACCTTTATGTGATGAGCCACACCCTCCACAATATTCATTGCCTTATAGAAGCTCAGTTTGAGTAAGTTTTCCAACTTTTGCCAAGAGGGAACTTTAGATATTGGTCCCTAGATTATGTTCACCCAGTTTCATGCAGATCGCTCAAGCTTCCTAGGAAGAGATCCATTTGAAGTGTTTTTCAAAAAAATTCAAAATGGCAGAAAATCTATATAACCGGAAGTTATGGGTTCTTGAGACAAATGTGTTCCTCATGAGGAGAGGCATCTCTGTGCAAAGTTTCATGTCTCTACGACATACAGGGCATGAGATATGCCCATTCAAAGATTGCCATTTCAATCAGTTGCTATAGTGCCCCCCTTTGGCCAATTGATGTAATACTGCTTCATTGGCATCCTCCCATGACCCTCTACCACTGTGCCAAATTTCACATGGATTGACCAAGTCAGTGAGGAGAAAAACGTGGAACAGACACACAGACCGAGTTTTAGTCATTATATAGTAAGATGTAATGTGTTGTTAAAAGGGTAGGTGTCACATGCTGTAGCTTCAGCCTACACCTTTTTTTACATTTATTTACATGAATTTGTAGATTAATACATGTTATTCTTCTTGCTATTTGCAGACCAAATTAAATTTAAATTCTATAAGGAAGCTTTTATGTGTCCAAGGAAAGATCCCAACCTTCAGAAGCAGAGAACCATTACTAAAGTAGTTTTTACTTGACCAGTGATAATGAAATTCTGCATTTCTGTATTTTATAAAGAGATGACAGCCCAATAATTAAACAGTTTAACATTTTTTTCCGAGACTGCTTTTAATCAAGGCAGGTGGAGTTTTTTTTCTCAGTTTCCCCATAATAAGGGCCAGTGCAGTGCAGTAATCAACATCAGGCTAACCAGATTCGGGTTACCAAATTGATGTTTTGAACCTATGACCACTATAGTTGATGATGGTAGAATAATCTGCACAGCGTGCATGGGTGCTGAGGTAAGATTAAAGTGGTGGGTGTCAATCTGGTTATCCTTTCAACTGTGAATTAAATCACCTGCAAAAGGATAAAAATACATCCAGAGCCATGCAGGGAACGGTGGCAAAAACAGCAAAGGTACAATGTCGTGTACTCCTAGGGTGCTGAGGACCTTTCTCCCTGTCTCAGACTGTCTTTTTCTTTTTCTGGGGGAACATTTTACGCTGTCACCTAAATTTATCAAGTCAGCTGCAAAAGAAGGTGTGGTACAGACAGGGCACAGCAAAGCAATGGAAAATTACAAGTTGAGCCAAAAGATAGGAGTAGACAAAAGGACAGAGAAGAGAGAAATGGGTAGGTGGATCTGGAGTGATGTGGGATTTGAGGATGGAGAGAAATTGATAGTTGGAGTGGAGAAGAGCGCACACACAGTCACTCTCCCGGCTCTCTCTGACCTGAGAGGCATAGCCTGTTTGATTTAGTGCCAATCAGAGTTTTTAATGTCTGTGCAGCGCATCATAATTTATTAGGATTATCATAAACTTGTGCAGGGAGAAAGAGAGGGGGCACTTGTGCCTCCCTCTCAGAATGAATTACTCGCTGCAAGCTGGAGTGTCAATCAGGCCAGAAATGGTGACACCAGCTTTTTCTCCCACTTTTTTCTTCTTCTTCTTTTTTTTTTTTTACTCCAACCTTTCCGTGCTGCCCATCAAAGCCGGGATGCACAATAAATATTCATCCCATCATATTCCACCCTAAATGGGGCCAAGGATATTAGGTGAAGGAGAGCTACAAGCAGGCCTGAATTACATTCTGGACTGGAGTGGAGTGCCTCTGTCATCAACAGTGAGGACGCAGACTTTTTTTTTTATTTGCTTTTGATTCATTAGAGGAGCCAAAAACTAGAAGCAATTAACATGTTCCTCCTTTATCAAAAAATAAATGTGAAACAAAACATACAAGCTGAGAAGCACACACTAATTTGGAGCAGCAACTTTTATTCCTTGTTGTGCATGGTGACTGCAGCTGCATTTTATTTGTACCTCGTAACATCCACCATCACAGGGGTAGAATTATTGCTATTAATAATAATTATCACTTTTACGACTTTAACCCGCCGTCTCTCCTCCATGTAATTTGAATACTAATTTTATAAGGTCTGTGGCAGCTGAGCCCCTGGCTTAATTTGAACACTGTGTAAAGGGGACACTCGTTTCTTCGGCTGTTTTTGTAGAGACTGAAATAAAGACGCTGATCTCACATCATCTGCTAAGCCTTTTCATTCTATTTTGATCATGCACAAGAAGAAAAAGAAACACTGAAAGTATCAGCCCCGACATGGTGATGAAGCGATAGTGTATCCGTGCGAGTCGAGGAACCCTTTCCACCTACTTTAGCCTCTCCGACATGATGGACTGGTGTTAAATTCATTTACTCGGGGCAACAAATAGGGTGAGTGGGAAGACAAACAAAGGTGAGGATGCAGGCCGTGTAAAGATCACAGATGTTTTTCCTTTTGTGCCGTTTTGGGAAATGAATACCAGACATGAACTCATTTAGAGTTCACCCACATGCACACAGAACGACCTCAAACTCATTTTTGTTTGTAATTGACTTGTTTAAAAGTCCAGTGTGAAAGATTTTTGCAGATTTATTGGTATCTAGTGGTGCAGACTGCACTGAAGAATTTCTTCAGTGTTCATTTTTCAGGAGTTTTTTTTTTTTTTTTTTTTTTTTGTGGGAGCCAAATTATCCGCAGAAGTCTCTTCCTCTCCAAAACAAACAGAAAAGGTGATTAAAGCCAGTGTGATCATGAAATTAAGGAGTTTCATGTTACAAATCAGGATTTTTTTCCTTCCCTGTTTGGCACGTAGCACGCAGCCCACTTGCCCAACACCAGCAAATGTGTGCATGCTCACCTATTCCTCTGATAAGTTAAGATCCAGACTTTCAGGAGGTTTTTCTCGGAGCTGAATTATCTGCAGAGCTCTCCTCTCCAAAACAAACAGACCTGGTGATTTAAACCGGTAAAACACTGAATAAAGGAGTTTCACGTTACAAATAAGCGTCTCTCTGACACTGGCATGTCAGAGATGGGCCACTAGCCTAGCACCTCTTAATCTGTAGTGACCTTTTTCTCTCCGATAGTCTCTGATAGTCTGCATCAGACTATGCCTCTGGTGTTTGGAGTTTCCAAGAAGATACAAGCTGCGACACAGTGCATTATAGAGCGAGTCGATCATGCCTGGATGTCCATAAATTTACTTCAGTTTTGGTCATAAGTAGAGATATTGGATGGAAACCTCCAAACGTCAGACATAAATGTCAAATGCTTCGGCTTCAGAGTTGTGTAGATGTCGGACCAAAAAGATTTTTAACTGGGACACCTCCCATTGTCATCCCTGGGTCAATGAGTTGAAATCATTATTTTATTTGAACACCTTGTATTTATTTTTTTAAGAACAGGTGACGTTGTGATAATCAGGAGATTAGGAGTGAGAAAAATGGTCTGTTTAGTTATGGTATAAACCAAAACTACAAACTTACTGTCTCAAAGAATAGCTACACTGTGGAACCTTAGATAAAGTATAATCTAATCTGTGCTCAGGGTTAATACATTAGCCTTTGAGTCTGGAAGGTTTAACGCCACCTTAGAGGAAGACAGAATTTGTCTGTTGTGTAAATTGAGGTGAAGTTGAGAATGAGGTTGACTTCTTGTTTTACTGTCCTGTATATGATGATACAATTAATATACTTTTAGTCTAATGACCTCGATCTATGCTCTTTTGGTTGGATGATCATGAAAAATCTGTTTCAGAAAGGGAACCTTTTTTGTAGATGAATTCTGTTCCTGCACTGAGTAGTTACATAGCATGATTGTTACTGCAATGCCATCGTAATGTCGCCATCTTGGCTACGTAGCAGAAGGGGGAGGGGCACTTTTCAAACTGGAAATGGCGGCCGAGGACTGTGCGACTGTGAGCGTCGCTGCATTGTACAAATACATGTGTTTTTTGCACTGAGCATCACTATACTGTTGTCGGGTATAAGCCAGCAGTATGTTTATTGGGTTATTTAGCAGTCTGTAATGATTTGGTACCATGAACAATAATGCAAATGCTAATGCTAGTTTGCTAACTAGCTAATTTGTGGTCGTCATTTCCGGTGAGTGCACAACGGCCGTATTTGGTTTGAGACATCACTACCCTGTCGAAATTCGCACACTACGCCAATGAGTACATAGTGCACATAGTATACTACATGGAAGTGTACTGACGGAAGTATGTGATTTGAGACACAGCACTAGTGTTTGGTTTGTTCACCCTGGGCCACTGTAGAAACATGGTGGTGCAACAATGTGGCCGACTCTGTAGACAAAAGCCCACTTCCTTATATACACAGCTCATTCCAAGGTTACAAAAACACAATGGTTGTCATTCTTGGGTGATTATACACTAAAGAAACAGACATATCCCCCTTTATAAGACAAATAACATACACAACACAAAGCAACACACAGCATGGTACATATATACATATCCGGGGGTCGTTTAGTCATAGCTAAGCCTCCCTCTGGCCACCAATTTAGACTTACCATTATCATGTTAACTGATTCCCTCAAAGTACCAGAGCTACACATATACAGTACATACACACCCACCCACACACATCTCCATGAATGATGTAATACATAAAACAGGCAAACACATGCTGATACACAAACAAACTCATAAGCATACACATACACACAAGTGTGCGTTACATAGGAGTATGTACAGAGGAAAAATAAATGTATAATATTAATAGTTAAAAGTCATTTCATCAGCATAATGTGGTTCCGACTAGGCTGAATCTGAATCTGATCCACCGGGCCAGGGCTGGAGTATGAATATTAGTTCAAACTATTTTCTAGCATCAAATTTAATGTTTGTCAATTTGAGTGTAGTGATCTTATTTCTTCTTGTTTCAAGATACAGATTAATTTTTAATATCAGAAATATTGGGTATAAGTAGCCTGGTTCCAGACCATAGACCCAGCCCACTCAGCTGAGTAGGCTTGCATCTCTGGTCTGGCACACTGCAATGAATTTGTGATTTATCTCGTCCAAACGATGGACGGACCAATGAATGCCGGGGGTGGGGGCGGGTCTAGCGATTAGGCAATCAGCGCCAC
Organism: Epinephelus lanceolatus; assembly: GCF_041903045.1. Taxonomy (NCBI): domain Eukaryota; kingdom Metazoa; phylum Chordata; class Actinopteri; order Perciformes; family Serranidae; genus Epinephelus; species Epinephelus lanceolatus. Next base: position 32,577,765 of record NC_135752.1, read on the forward strand.
GCTGATGTCAAGCTGTGTGCCAGTGGGTAACTGGTGAGGATAGCAACAATGGCGACTGCTACAGATCCTACAGATGCTATCGAGGTATTTCGCCACTACTCGCGTTAATGGAGGACCAAATTAAGGAAGCTGCTAAACTGGATTTAACGACGATGCAGCTGGGCGTGCACGATGACGGAGACATTTTAAACGGGCAATTCTCCCTTGTTTTCAGCACCCCCGAGGCATGGATACTAATGACGTCAGATTCTGGGTGAGTCGTTGATCTCTACTGATTGGTTAGGGAAAAATCAAATTCCCTCCCCCTTGTAAATTGCCTTCAATGGAGGCAATGTCAGACTGAAGGTTCTGGGAGCTTCAGTCTGATGCTCAGGCTAGGGTATAAGTGCTTTGTAATTGTAATGGCAGATTATTTCCTTTTCGGGATTCCATTGTGGTCAGAAATGAGGTGAAAAACATTTTTTTTGCAGAGCACAGTACAACCTGAGCCATAAGCATCATGAGCACTGTATCACAAAGAAAAAGGCCGTGTCCCTAAACTCGAGAACATTTCACCTTATTGCAAATTTAAGCATCATTAACCAAATGTGGCTTGCAGTAAATTTCATGCGCGCAGGCAAGCACAAGGTTATGTCTCTCCTGTTTACCATAATTTACAGAATTTACAGCGTGGCTTTAAGCCCTGCGGTGGCCTGCATTGATAGTGAAAACAGACATTCCAATGAATGAATGGAAAATCTGTGGAACAATAGATGGGCTGGCTTTTGGGAGTTGGTTTGAGGCCTGTACTGGCATGAAGCTCAGTGGGAGTATGAGAGGCAGGCAGACTGGAAGCCTAATTAATCCAGCCTCCCTTAATTAGTCTCCCTCCCGTCCATGACGCGCTTGCCAGTCGTCTGATGCTCCCTTTCGCTCCTTCGCTCTTCCTGATGTACTTTCTCTTCCTTTCCCCCATCTATATTTCTCCCTCTCTCCCTCCCCTTTCTCTCCTGCTCTGTCTGGTTTGCCATCTTTCCAGGCTTGACCGAATGGTGACAATATGTTCTGAGGTGATAAACAAGCACATGCTGCTGCGGAGGGCAGCTTAGGCAAAGCTATGGTTGTCTGTGCCGTTGCCTGTGTAGCCACTAGAGGAACAGACAAAAGCCCAGCTGTAGGCAGCAGAGATTGCCCGCACCACATTGTCTTTGGAGATATACGGTGTGTCTCACAATGCAGGTGGTTACCGTGCGGCTGGATGGCACGCTGCCTCGTGCACTGCACCTCTTGCTTGCAGATCACGGCGGTAATCTGCAAACACTGGCACAGGATAACACTGGATGCATCCCTCCGGCATGGCAGGACAACAGGCCACGGCAGTAGCTATAACCAGGGCCAAGGCTGCCACGCTCAAAGATGCTGACTTTAATGACGCCGCGTGGCGCCGAGGCCCAGCCCACTCACTCTGTGCCCAGAATAATGAGGCAGTTATTCCACCAGTGGCCATGACCATTCAAAATGACTGCCCTGTGAATACTGATCAAGACTAACTGTTGACATTCGCACGCACCATGCTGGCTTCATAATGAGCTGCATGATTAACTCATCAGGGTTCACTTGTCTTTCTTGCAGGAAAGGTAATACACTCCACTTTAAACGTACAGATTAGTATTGTAACAGAGAGCCCAATTTTTCAGTGGCTGATATTATGCTTGAAAATAGTCAAATATGTACCTTGCGTCATTTATATGGAGTGTGAATGCTGGTAATGTTAAGTTCCTGCAGTTCTAAAGCTGCATTAATCAACATGTTTTTACATCGCCATTGAATAATGCAGGGTGACCACCACTGCACCCGGCTCAGTCTCTGCAAAGGTGCTCAGAGCATCAATTAGTCCCAACTGAGAGAAAACATGACAGCACACTTAGATCTATTCACGTTTCACTTTATTCTGAGCTTCGGGTCTACCAGACCTTCATCAGGGCTTACATGATATATGCTTGGATCAAGGTCTGATAGACCAAAAGCTCAGAATCAATTGAAACCTTGCATAGATTTTCAATTGCGGAAATATTGTGGACATGTTACAATTGGATGAAATGACTACAAGTCATTTCAGCAACGCGCATAGGGAGGTTTTCCATCAAGGATGTAGTTCAATCAAGCCTTTAAGCCTGTTTTAGCACATTTTTTGATTTCACAGCATATTTATTTTTTTGTTAAACCCACTGCAAACACTGCAGCAGCACAAAATGGAAGACAGACATCGTTAGCTAAGTAGCCAGAAGTTGATGGAGGCCAAACCAGCGCTAAAAAGAGACTATATTTTCAACTTGCATTCATCAGACGGGCAGTAATATAACTCCAAATGAAGGCTAATGTTGCTCTTCGTCTGCTCGATGCGTAGCAGCTTTAGCGGTGGTGGTACATTGATTAAGCAAGGTTACTTGTTTTCCCTTGTTTCCATTCTTTATGCTAAGCTAACCAGTTCCTAGCTGGAAATGCATTTTTAAAGATCGGCAATTTGCATTTCCTACAAAGCAAAGGCATGACCTGCCCAACCATACCTCTGACTGGCTCGTACTTTTTGCCTTTGTTAGTTAAGGTTAGGGTGAGAATGTCAGTAAAGGGGGATTTATACTTACATGGCAGACCCTACGCATGTGACTAATGCCATTGTGACCATTTAGTGGTGTGTCTGTGTCACTCTGCAGTTACACCTCCAACAAACTAGTCTGCGGCGGCAATTCTGTGAAGTATTGTGAAGTTTAGTTAATTCCAAACACACATTAAACACACATTAAACATGGCTTAATAGAGACAATTTCAAACACAAGTACACAAATCAGCTTCACTATAACTCGCAGCATTCACAGACAAACACTTGTCTTTATCTGGACACATTTTCCCCTCGAATACAACATGCTAACATTATTAGCACAAGCCTATGGCATTTTATATTGTATAAATTAGCTTAACGGCTAGTGGACTTTTCCTCTACTCATATGAAGCCAGGATAAATCGGGAAGTATAAATCCCTGAAGGATAAATCACACACAAGACTTTAAATGGTATTTTTGTGGAGGCTTTATTGTCTTAAATTTTTTTCTTTCTTATCTGTGAAATAAAAGTAAATAATTGTTTCCACTGATGGAAATGGTTTTCAGCTTACAAAAATAGAGAGGAGGTCTGCGTTGCTGCAACGTGTACCTACATTTCTGGGGAGGTGTACGTCACGTTACAGTGCAGGGTACGGATAGGCTCGACAAGACGCCATAGATGCAGAGGTATGGCGTTGTTTCGACGTAGAAGTATTAATCCTGCATAAGGCAATTAGAAGCATAAGGCAGAGTAGGGTGGGTCATGCCTGCTCTATCCTAGGAGACGCAAACTCATTTGCAGTACAGACAGTGGTGCGTGGTTGCAATCTTTTTATCTAACTCTTAACGAGAAAATGTCAAACTATTTATTTAAGCAATTCATTTAACATCTCAGCTTTGATTGTTGGAAACATCATTAGACTTATCATTAAAATAACAAGATGAACTACCGAATAATTAAACCCTAAATGCAATATATTACAGAAAAAAGTAAATGACGATAAGTTTGATGGCGTCTGATAATGCACATGAATCTTAAGACTCAGCTCCTGCCCCACCTTCACTCCATCAGCTACATAAAAAAGGCTGATGAAAGACATGATAAAATAGAAGGTGATAATTACCTGAAAAAGACCTGCCATACTGCCAGTGGACCATAATTTGATAAATATCTTAAGGGATAATTTTTCATCTTTCCCCTCACTTTTTTCCCCCTGTAAAGACGGGCTATTTGTGTATCAAGGTCATCTTGCATCCCTGCTGCATTTCCGCAGAACAGTTGCCAGTTTTTTCTTTAGCTCTATCTCTGTCATCATCACCCTCCAATATATATATATATATATATATATATATATATATATATATAATTTCCATGATGGTAGGACACATTCTGAAAGAGAGACCAGACGAGGGTTGAGATGAAGTTGTCTTTAAAACTCCAGAAGCTAAAAATCCCTTTTCTCCCATGCTCCCCTGTAATAATGTTTCAAATGTCAAACCTTAGTCGTGATTGCCTTCACCATATTAGATGAGGCTTTGGTGGCATTCCACCGTGAACTCGCTTTCAGATGAGATAAAGATTCTTTAGATTATTCCAGATGGTATTTCTGTAGGTTTCAGGTGGAACCTTAAAGGTTTCACGATTTAGACGTTAACATTTTCAGCCGTGCACTGTAGCCTTGTGAAAGTTAGAGCATCATCACACAGCTCAGCTCAGGGAAACCCGTGGATGGTGATCCCTCTAAGGAGGAGCGTGGCCAAACACAAGCCAGAGCTGTTAGCTTTTCCGGTAGATTCTGTGTAACAGCTTGGTGAGTTTGTCTCTTAACTCCTTACCCCCGCCTATAATCCCAGGTTACTCCAAAGCTGTGTGGGTCTGAGATCTGTGAGCTTTCAAGGTTCTGAACTCTAACTGGTGTATATAGTGACTCACCACTACACTGCAGTCTGCAGACTTAACCATCACAGTCCCTCAGCACTGAGCATAAATCTGTTTAGTCTGCTCCAGTTTAGCGTTTCTTTCTCCCACATTTCTTGTATCTTTGATGCCGTGATTCACCGGCTTTCCATCTCGTCTTTATCAGATTTTTTTTTTTTTTTTTGGTGCAATTTTTTTTTGGCCTGTTAAGTGTGGCCCATTTCTTCTGTGTGGGTTTTCTGGTCCTCTCTCTGTCTTTATTTCTATAGCTCACTCTTTCCCAGGGCCTCCTCGGCATCATTTGCATGGCCTACTTTCTGTTCGCCGTTTGGTTTTAATACCCACAAGTAGACACTTGAGCAGTAAACACTTCCCCTCGCCGTGACTACCAGTGGGCTTTCCTGAATGAAGTGATCCACTTAAGGCTTGATCTGTATAATGCCTGTTATACCGTCCTGGACCATACTTCCCATCAGGATCTTGACCAAGCAATCACACACCTCTGCAGGGTGAAATGAAGTTTCTTCTTTCTAGAGGAGAGACACTTAATGCAGTAATTATATCAACGCAGTTCTTCTGATGTATAATCTGTACTGTATAATTACCACACTCCTACTTCTATATCATGACTAATGCTGCTAATTTTAGAGCCTCACCCTTGCCTCTACCTGGATAGAAGACGAAGAAGCCGAAATACTGAGACCTGTATGGATCTGAGTTATCAAATAGAAATGGAAAACCTCCCTTTGGTAGTATTGTTTCTAAGAGCTCGGGAGTGAACCATGTAAACACAACATGACTGACAAATCATAAGATGTATCAAAATACTCTACAGGGAAGAGGGAAAAAGAAACCTCCAAGGCATCTGCTGCTTATTAAGGTTATTGATCCCATCTGACAGACTTTCAGGCAGAGGAGCACGCACTGAATTTTGACGTATGCAGTTTGTCGGGGGGTTCCTGAATGTCTCGGAACAGTCGCGCTCGTAGAGTGTGGTGCGATTATTTCCACCTGTCACAGTCCCTTTCAAATGGAGTTTCAGATGTGCAACAGCTGAATGTCGTCAAGAACTGACAGCTGTGCCTCTTTCACTTGAGAGGGAATCTGTGTTCCCGCTCTCAAATCCATGATTTGTTTTCCTCTGTGCTTATTATGAAGTTAGAATTCCTCAAAACATACTCAGAATGCGCGGGCGTGAGATGATTTGCAATTTTATGCTCTTACATAGATTTTCGAACTTCAAATTCCTCCCATACTGGTTTGCCTGTATTCAGTGTTTATGAGCAAAGCAAGCCATCTCCTTTTATATAATGCACCCACAAGACTTTGTGTGCACATAATATATGACTAAAAAAACAGTCTATATCCAATACATACAGCCATACCTGCCATCCTGAGTGCTATTTTTCATATACATCCTGTATTCCTCCTTAAAATGTTCCCTACAGAGATGGAAAGGAAAATAGATCCATATGAAAGTGTCAAATGCATAACTTCATAGCAAATGATCAGCTGCATTCACACATTTGCATGCAATTCTCCAGTATTTGGGGGGGGGGGGGGAGAAGAAAAGATGGGGGAATAAAAAAGGAAAAAGATCTCAGAAAGCTAATCTCCTACTGCATTTGCAAGGCTTTCTGGGACACCAGAACCCCAGGAGGAAGCTGTCTGCGCACTATAAACAACTTCTCCCGAGTTTGTGTTGGGGTTTCTTTGAGAGAACAGGAGATAGACATGGAGGTTTGTCTTCCTAAGATGGAAGCAGCAAATAAAAGATGGGGGGAATTGGATGAGCGATAGAGAGTGGGAGAGCAGGGTTCATATATAATGGCTGACTGGTAGAGAATGAGAATTGGCTGTTTTTCATTTCACCTGTCGTTGTAAAGGAAGCGCCTGTCACAATGAGGGCAATGTCACCAGGACAGACGACGTTTCTATGACAACCGGGAATCCCCCCCCCCCCATCTTTCTGATTTGTGTTGAGCTGTTGCATGGGATGGGTCTTTAAGCAGCGACGTGCCGCCCCATACGCAGGACACAAATGAGCACTTGTTCCGTCCATGCTGTGAGAACAGTGTCGAATCTGTCTCTCTTTTCATTGTCACAGTGCTCTTCAGATCCTTGTCTCCGTGCTGCTGCTTAATTCTGCTCATATCAAGCACTGCCTTTTGATCGTCACTCCGCTTGTTCTACATCAAACGCTGGCAGCGAGAGTAAATTCACAATCTGTTGTGCTGTGGCACCGCTAATGTCTAACATCTGTATTTAACGTCTTCGCTAAAGTCAACACAATGGAGTTGTCATTCTCAGATTCGGAAGACTCGCGGAGTTTTGCTAGAGTTTTGGTAAGAGCCGGGGAAAAAGAGGCAGTGGAGCTTCCGCTTTGTCCAACAGAACAAAGAGTGCGCAGGTTAGGATCCCCACGGCTGCCTATGATGAAGATAACAATGACCCATCGGGTTTAGGATGTTTCCCGTGCTATCCGTCAAATCCCCAGGATGAAATGTATCAGCACTGTGATCCAGGATAAGGCGGTGCTGCATACTGACACACGGCAGTGATTCAGTTGATCCAAGTGGTTTAATAAGTGTTGCAGGAACAAAAGGGGGAACATCCTAAACCTCTGCACAGTTATCATTAAAGTGAGTTTGGGTGTAAAGCATCGGTTCGGCCAAATCACAAAAAAATAAAATAAATTTAAAAAAATAAATAAATAATAAAAATAAAATATAAAATAATATAAAAAATGGGGTGTTGAAAAGGGTTAAAAAAATACATAAAAAAATAAATACATAAATAAAACATCAGAAACAATGTTAAAATTATGGATTATTTGTAGAGCACGCTGTTGACCGTTTTCATAGTGACTATACCTGTGAAAATTCTTCCCAGAGGTCTGCAGATTATAGACAGCAACCTGGATGTTGTTTATGGATCGGCACATTAATGTTCAGATAATTAAATGTCATTTTTCATTGCTGTGAAACACACACACACACACACACACACACACAAAAGAAATGGGCGCCCAGATACCACTTGAGTTGAGTAAGAAAATATGTTCCCTTCTGTAATTTGGGTGAACCAACACTGCAAGTGGAGTCAGCATTTGTGCGAGGCGTTTCTATTAGGGGGAAGCTGTAAGTGATGGCACTGATTCAGATAAGAATCTCCCATAAAACGCAGTACAAAGTGTTTTGTGGTTTGTATTGTCGAGGCGTTGTTGGCTTGCACACAATCAGAGCTGATGCAGACAGAAGAAAAGGAGTTCTCGCAGAATCAGAGGCCACTTTTCCATTGTCACGCAGTTGGAAAATGATGAGGCCAATCTGTTGCATGCAGGGAGAGACAGTCCCCTGTAGGCTTACTGATTTTAAGGCAGTAAGTTTATGCTATGTTCCACCATCTCTCATTTTGGAAACTGCAGGTGGGCTTTTTTATTTTTTTTTTTCCTGGAGCACAGATTCTAAATCTTGATCCCCCTCCTGGCATCGAGTCGCTCCCCGAGGTACTGACAGACCTACAGTAGCATGCACTGTTTTAAAGATGTATTTACTTTGGGCAACGATTATAATCGAGGTCCATTTCACCTTCAGTGAAGCAGATTATTATGTGCTATATCTCAATATTGCAGTTTGGTTTCTGAATCATTTCTTGGATTAAACATATATGCGTTTATTTTCCATAGTAAATAACATTTCTAAATGTCAGTGAGGCAATCAAATAACGTTGAATTCAATGGTATGAATCCAGTGATGAATGACATCAGAAACGTTTCAGTTTCAGAGTGCAGTCTCTGTAGAAAACAAGATGTCTGGGAAAAAATGGAGAAGTGAAGCTAAGCACTTTTTTCACCACGTATTGATTCCTCATCTGAGCCACACATTATTAATCATGTGTGATCCAGAGCTTCGTTAACATTCTGACAAAGTGCCGTTTTATAATTATGCAAATCTCAAGCTTCTTTTAAGTGTCTTTAAAGTCTAGTATGGCACATTTGATTTATTCACATAAAAGCACTGACGTGCTGGTCTGCAGGAGCGGACAAAGATGAGGAGACTGGGTGTTTGACATTGCCGGACTTCTGTTGGTGTATTCAATTATTCTTTGCCAAGAAACTTTAGATCTGAGTTTTTTTCTAGCAATCAAGTCCAGGCTGAAATATGGCCAAAGCATCACTCACTTCCAGGATTAACCTGTTAGTTTTGAGGGGTTTTTGTTTCTTTTTCTGCTGTTGCCACTTTGTTAATCAGTTTCTCTTGTAATCAATACACAAATGGATTTCTAATTGAGACAATGTCACATCATTGATCTATGGAAAGTCCATGCTGATCTGTTTCTTTTACTACCATTTTTTACATGCACTGATTTTTAACTAAAATGATGTAAACGTTACTGAGTGCAGACTGTCTTGAGTTATGAGGGAGATAAAATTAAAACATAATTTTTTAGCATTAACGAATCAATACTTTCCACATTGTCAGCGATGACATTGCCATAAAATGGCATTAAACTGGGTGCCAACAGTGTAAATTCTGGGTGAGATGTGTGGTGCTGGAATCACAATTAACTGGAAGGGTAATAGGGATGGATGTGAATATGTTTCAGCAGCTCTTACTGTTACTCAAACCTTTATCAACTCCACATTAACAATACTTCCTGGTTTGTTTGGCATGTATTAACTAATTAGAAGCTACAGGGGTGCAGAGACTGTAGCTGTTTATGTGGACTGTCAAAGCTGCAGGTTGCAAATAGGTTAACAGTTTAACTCTTACTATATGCAAGAATAAAAAGAACCTTGAAGGGCATAGATATTTGAACCGCTTGTGTCTAAAGCAGTGATACTCAACTCATGAGCTGCGGTCCAAATCTGGCCTGTGATAGTGTGCTGGGTGGCCCACCAACCATTTTATAATTGTAATTAGTAATAAAAATTGATTATTTCACACTGGGATTTATTATTTTTTCTGTACTTTAAATGTGAAGAAGGTACCAGAGCGCATAAAAACACCAAAACAGAACAGTTTTTTATTTAAAAAATAAATAAATAAATAAATAAAGTGCAAGAGAAGGGTCCTGTAGACCCCTAACAGAGGTTGTAGTTAATTTAATAAGTCTAATTAATTTAAAAAAAAATCCAGAACAGAACAGATGAGTTATAATTTTCTTATTTTTTTTTATGTTTTCAATCGAATATACATTATTCATTAATTGGCCCCTGGCCAATAGGTGTAGGGGATGCAGGGCACATGTCTCTCTTAATATTTAGAACATACAACAAAACACAGCAACATTTATCATCACCATCACCAATAAAAAATGTGAAAGTAGTAGAGGACTTTTATTCTGAAAAAATTACAACACCATGCATTTGTGTGTAGAAATTCACCAACGTGCAGGACATTTCTTGTTTGACCTTCAGTATTTTCTGGTGGAGGATCCCCAAACACCCCCACTTCATATGTGGCCCTTCCGAATATGGAAACAAAACCTACGCCATCGCCCTGGCCTCGACAGTGCAGGCAGTGCAGTTGCACTGGGGCCCATGGGGAAGGGCAGAGATGTGTGTTGGGGCCCTTTTTTTCCTGATATTTTTGTCACATATAGGTATGCAATGATGAATGTTGGGTCACATGTATGTTGTTGATGTTGATGCTGTCTAATGTCAAGTCTCTATTTGAACCTATGACAAGACGATACAATACTGTAGCTAGTTTGGGTGCAAGAGTCGCACATCTGCAGCGAGCAGTCATGCCTTTTAAACATAAAAGCGGCAGCAAGAAAGGACAAGATTCCTTTGCCTTTTTTCATAAACCGATGCCAGTAGTGTGTGTAACTAGTGTGTGCTAGGGCCTGTTACAATAGCACGCACCGTACTAGCTGCCTTACACCACTGCCTGGCCTCCTGTCGTTTTGCAAATTGGCCATCAGGAAAAACAAGTTGAGTATCCCAGGTCTAAGGTCTGACTCATGCTTTATGTAGGTGTGGTCAGCATGATTCATTAAAGTTTTCGTCATGTTCAGTTTCTGATGGTTGTTATGGAGATGTCCAACAGTAAGTATAGTAAGTGCAGGCAGTTAGATGTCATGAGAAATGCATGAACACTGTGGGTTTATCACCTCCCAGACTCCCCCACGACCAGCCATGCTCGATTCAATCAGTCTGGAGCTGGGTTGTCAGATCCAGGGGTCAGAGTTGAAACAAAACTCTTAATGACTCCCAGCAGAGACAGCATTATGGCTGTGGTCTCTCACTTCAGCATGATGCAAATACACTGGAAGTGTGCATTGATTTTCCCATCATGTCAGGACTATTCAGCAGCGCAAAATCCTTTCCCAGTCTCTCCCAATTAGCTTTCGGCCTGGGGAACACTGTCGATCCCCATCTGCCCATCTGCCTGTCAGTGGCTTCATTCCACTGAAGGAGAGAGATAGGGAAAGGGGAAGTAGGGAAGGAAATGAGCGAGAGAGCAAGCAAGCAATGGATAATTCTGTGTTTGGCGGCTACGGGCGAGAAGGCTTGGCAGATCTGTCCACAGCCAAAGCCAGTAGGGGTGGTTTGGAAGCGGAAGGACTCCCTGAGAGAGATACTGTTGTTTGGATGATAGAGTGAGGCACAATGCCCACTCACTCTCTCCGCAGCCATTTATCAATGAAAACACAGGACTTGTTCTCCATACAGCCGCTGCCAAAGAGGGATGCAGATTTCTCATTTCTCTCTGAGTTTTATATGTCTCCCTTTCTCTCTATCTTCCTATCTACCCTTGGGATGGAGCTATCACAGCGCTGCCCTGAAGGTTAGGGAAACTGGTCCAGATAATGGCCTGTCTAAGAGGACTTCAGCTGAGTCTTTTACTCTCCCAAAAGGCCTTGGCGCTTGAAGTTGGCAGAGCCAGATGGACGCTCTGTATGATTGCTGCCTCATCATTCTCCTCTGGCTTCTTCTGCCCCCCCCCCCCCCCCCTAGAAACAGAAGATAGTTCCCCTCTGAACTGAAATGAGTGACAGAGTATATCCTCACAGTCACCCTGCATGCCACGCCACTCCATATCTTCAACTGCCAAAAATTGGCCATATGCCACAATTGTCAATTTGGGACCTGGAATGAGAAATCTGCGCTGAGTAAATGAGTTAAAAAATAGTCCTGTCTGTCAAATTTAATTTGACATCCAGTTTTCTCCTCGTAGGGGTCTTTTGCCTTGCCCACCTCCCACAGCTGAAAAGTGCGTAATTGTATTTGTATGGAATAGCTGTTATATTGTATCGACCGTGAGTGGCTTCATCCTTAGGAATTGGCTCCTTGCTCATGACCAGGGCTTTGTCCACGCACATATAAATGAGAGTCCATGCTGTTGTGGCAGCTTTGTCATCCTCACTCTTTTCTCTCATTGGTATTCCTCTTCACTCTTTCTCCCTATGGGTGGCGTAATTACTGAAGCCACAGGGAGGCGGCTGGATTCTAGATGGTGGAAAGACTGCTGGGAGCTGCCCACTAGTGGGGAGGAAGAAAAATACACGACACCTTTTCGGAACCTCATTAACCAGTGTGCAACACCTAATGAAACCCAAAGTTTGCTGGAAAAAAAGATGCATGTACACGCACAGATGTTGAGGCACGATTGGACGCTATCATCCGTGCGCATGACTCGTACTGCAAAACACTCATATGAATGCATGTTCACACAGCAGGGCATGTAGACACACATTGTGGAAATGTAGCTGTCCGCCCCTGCACACAAACAGATAAAGTTGCCGTTGGCCTGGGCTGCAGGCCGATAAATTTCCCCCCCACATCCCTTTATGGGTTGTGCTTTTTATTTTGCTGCTGGGGTTTTATCTGGGGGCAGCAGTAGCTGAATCCGCATATCCTGGCCCTGGCACAGCCGGGACTTCGCCTACAGTGCATTAGTTCTCACATGAGGAATGAGTTTTTTGATGAAACGGCCCACCATTCTCTGGCCTGATGGAACACCACTATGGGTTTACCCACAGTGATCTAATCCACAGCTGGGCCCAGACACTGGCTGATATACTAGTGAGAGGGCAGAGAGACAGAGAGAGATTGAAGGAGCTGAATAGAAGAGATGTGGAGTAAGAGCAGGGGATTGAACCAGAATAAAAAGGATATACTCTGCGAGGAGAAACAGCATGAGAGGATCCTCCATTAGAGAGTCCATATTTGGCGTGTGTGTGTGTGTGTGTGTGTGTGTGTATCTCACCCATCTTGCTGGCAGATAAACAACGCCTTGCATGACTGCAGGCGTACTGGTGGGTCAGTATGGTGTGTTTGAGGGGGTAGATTGAGAGAACAAACATCAATAACAACAGCCACAGTAAGCAACAACAACAACAGCAGCGGCAGCAGCGGCAGTAGTCTTGTAGAGAAACCCACAGCGGCGGCCCTGGAAGAGCAGAGGCTGCATTCAGGAACGTGGGTATGACTCATTGGCGGGCTATAATGACCACAGATGGCCATTAGCGAGGTGTGAGGTGAACGGCGTAGGCCCCGGGCCCCTAGCGCCACAGAAGTGTACGCTGCTCAGTTATGACAGGCTCAAACTTGATGTGTATCTAACGAGCCCCCTGGTAAATTGTGCTTGTGTACGGAGCGTCTCCCCCCTTCACCTGCCGGAGAAAATTCTAACAACGCGGTCGCTGCGGGCAGATTCCACATTGCCGAGATCATTTACTAACCTGAGGAGTCTAGACTACAGTTTTAGACTGATCCTCTGGCTTCTAATTACAAATGGGGTTTGTCATATTCTCCAGCTTCTCAATCAAAATGTGTTTTTGAGTGGGATTTGAGTGGGATAAGCACGTCTACAGAGTACAAAGTAATCCTTCACTCATACATTCTTATGTAACGCACATATTTTAGGGCATTCTTGAATCAATTTGAATCTTTTTTGTGTGTCGTGCCGTGATGCTAACACTGAATACAGTAGTTAGCCTTTCTTAACAATCTGTTAACCGGTAAGAACTGATAAACTTCCATTGATTGCTGTTTAAATGAATGCTCAATTCTGTATTGAAATTTATCAGATACAGTTTTGGGATCGTCTTCCCTCACATCTCCCCAGGCTGTGTTTGGATTTTGCATATTTTGAATGGCCCTCCTTCTCAAGTGTCCTTCTCCATGCATCCATCCCTCCTCTCTTGTATCATCTGCTGTGCAAGGAGAGTCTCAATGTGCCACTCAGCTCGCTCACGGTCTCAGCGGCACCCTTATTCCCCAGGTGTATCCTGCGTAACTGCACCGGGGGTGCTAAGCCCCTCTCTCCGAGGGAGTGGGTGCTCTAACGCCTCGAGGAGTGTGGCAGAGGGGTGGTGGTATCGCTGCTCCCTCTGTCGTCTGCGGTCCGTCCCACATCCCTTCTCCTCCTCTCCCTCTGTCTGCCATCTTTCTCTCTGAGCTCATTTAGATTTCCTGCCACGTTCCATCGGGGCTAAGCTGAACAAATCCCTGCATATTTTCCTGAAAATTGCCTCATGGAAGTAGGGCTGGGGAATTTGGGTTTTACTTCTTTAAAAAAAACTGTTGTTGAGGGAGGAGAGGGAAAGAGATTAATAGTTGGATCTAAAGGAGTATTGGCACACTAATATGTGTTTTCTTTTGTTTACATTTGCTAACTTAAAAGGAGGCTTTGTGTGTAATGTGCTTTCTATTGAACTTTTTCTGTCTGTCTTCCTGTTGTTGTCAGCTCGAACAATTCAATTTCAATTCAATTCCATCTTATTTATAAAGCCCAATTTTAACAAATCACAATTTGCCTCAGAGGGCTTTACAGCATATGACATCTCTCTGTCTTTGGACCCTCACAGCGGATAGGAAACTCCCCAAAATACCCAGTAATATGAATAATAAATTAAACCAAAATGACCAAAATTTTAGTCCACCACTGAGTACACCTTGGTCTTGTGGCCTCAACGAGAGCATAAGTCGCACAAATTGGGATGCAGCCTTACACTGTGAATACCAGCCCTCTGCCTGCCACATACAGGGTGTAGCCATGTATTATTAATGCGATGCATTGTGCTAAGTCTTGGACAGCCGCGACCATGCCAGAGAGGGAAATGCTACAAGTCCAAGTGAGAGCATGGACACCGCTGTCCCGCATTCTGGTGTGTTCCACTTTCCCAGCTTTGTCTGGTCCTGTATAGTTTGACACATTTTCCGGTTTTACTGGCAAATTTATGGATTGCAACCCAGTTACACGCCAGCAGAGTTACACCATCCTACGTTTTTTGTTGCTTCCTCGGCTCTGCTTTTAAATCATGTTATTGCTCTCTACCTATTATATATATATTCCCACAGCATAAACCCCAAGCTATTCATGGATTGTGCATGTGCTTTAATATATTCAACTTAAAAAGCCTTATCTCAATGCTTGCATTCAAGTGCACTGTGCATGTGCAAGGAATTAGTCTTGGAAAGTTGCTCAAATTGAGAAAATAGAGCAGTAACAGTAACACACACAGCACAGCGTGCATTATATCATTACACTGCAGGGGACTGAATGTGGTGAGGTACGAATGCACGGCAGGAAATAAGCAATAGCATACATAATGTTCAGATTTATGTGCAATCTATACACAGTGCACATGCTAAATTGGATATATACAGTACAGGCCAAAAGTTTGGACACACCTTCTCATTCAATGCGTTTTCTTTATTTTCATGACTATTTACATTGTAGATTCTCACTGAAGGCATCAAAACTATGAATGAACACATGTGGAGTTATGTACTTAACAAAAAAAGGTGAAATAACTGAAAACATGTTTTATATTCTAGTTTCTTCAAAATAGTCACCCTTTGCTCTGATTACTGCTTTGCACACTCTTGGCATTCTCTCCATGAGCTTCAAGAGGTAGTCACCTGAAATGGTTTCCACTTCACAGGTGTGCCTTATCAGGGTTAATTAGTGGAATTTCTTGCTTTATCAATGGGGTTGGGACCATCAGTTGTGTTGTGCAGAAGTCAGGTTAATACACAGCCGACAGCCCTATTGGACAACTGTTAAAATTCATATTATGGCAAGAACCAATCAGCTAACTAAAGAAAAACGAGTGGCCATCATTACTTTAAGAAATGAAGGTCAGTCAGTCTGGAAAATTGCAAAAACTTTAAATGTGTCCCCAAGTGGAGTCGCAAAAACCATCAAGCGCTACAACGAAACTGGCACACATGAGGACCGACCCAGGAAAGGAAGACCAAGAGTCACCTCTGCTTCTGAGGATAAGTTCATCCGAGTCACCAGCCTCAGAAATGGCAAGTTAACAGCAGCTCAGATCAGAGACCAGATGAATGCCACACAGAGTTCTAGCAGCAGACCCATCTCTAGAACAACTGTTAAGAGGAGACTGCGCGGATCAGGCCTTCATGGTCAAATAGCTGCTGGGAAACCACTGCTAAGGAGAGGCAACAAGCAGAAGAGATTTGTTTGGGCCAAGAAACACAAGGAATGGACATTAGACCAGTGGAAATCTGTGCTTTGGTCTGATGAGTCCAAATTTGAGATCTTTGGTTCCAACCGCCGTGTCTTTGTGAGACGCAGAAAAGGTGAACGGATGGATTCCACATGCCTGGTTCCCACTGTGAAGCATGGAGGAGGAGGTGTGATGGTGTGGGGGTGTTTTGCTGGTGACACTGTTGAGGATTTATTCAAAATTGAAGGCACACTGAACCAGCATGGCTACCACAGCATCCTGCAGCGACATGCCATCCCATCCGGTTTGCGTTTAGTTGGACGATCATTTATTTTTCAACAGGACAATGACCCCAGACACACCTCCAGGCTGTGTAAGGGCTATTTGACCAAGAAGGAGAGTGATGGAGTGCTGCGGCAGATGACCTGGCCTCCACAGTCACCGGACCTGAACCCAATCGAGATGGTTTGGGGTGAGCTGGACCGCAGAGTGAAGGCAAAGGGGCCAACAAGTGCTAAACACCTCTGGGAACTCCTTCAAGACTGTTGGAAAACCATTTCAGGTGACTACCTCTTGAAGCTCATGGAGAGAATGCCAAGAGTGTGCAAAGCAGTAATCAGAGCAAAGGGTGGCTATTTTGAAGAAACTAGAATATAAAACATGTTTTCAGTTATTTCACCTTTTTTTGTTAAGTACATAACTCCACATGTGTTCATTCATAGTTTTGATGCCTTCAGTGGGAATCTACAATGTAAATAGTCATGAAAATAAAGAAAATGCATTGAATGAGAAGGTGTGTCCAAACTTTTGGCCTGTACTGTATGTATATTTGTTGTCAGACTTTGAGTATATTTCACTGTACTGTTTGTTTTCTGGGAACATGTAGGAGAAATGAATGAATGAATAACAGTTCCACCACCAAGAGTATTGCTGTTTTAAGAGCTACTCAGGTACCAGAAATAGAAGACAATAGTTAAACTTGGCAGCGCTGAGGTAGAAGGTTCAACGACGTACTTCATAACAGTGGCGCAGTTCTGTTGGAAAAGAACAAGCATGTCCATTCAAATTTATTTAGCTGATTCCTGTTTAGCTACTGCCAAGGTGCACCTATAGGCACATGTTTTTCTCGTTTTTCAGTGTGGTTGAAAAATGGTTTCATAACTTTTTTCCATTAGTGTCTAACATGAGTAAGCCTAGTTTGCACCTTGCAAATGATCAAACACTTTTCATCTGCTGCATCCTTTTTCCTAAAGCTCAAAACTTCTTCAAAGAAAAGCATTGCAAAGCAAGACTGTTTCCAGCTCTTCACACTTTGAATTTCTCTATCCTGTCTTTTCTTGTTAGTCAAAACAACAGAGTCTGATCCCTCAGAGACTGCTAATAGGTTCTGGGCGTCCTTCGTGGTCCTTTATGGTGCATCAGGCTGGTGATGGAGCAGCTTTGCTCGACTCAGCAGGTATCCATCTCTGACTCCTCCTCTCACAGGGAGCTGGACACCAGGCAGACAGGAAGGAAGCCTGTGGCAGGGCTGGAGAAAATTGATCACATAAAAACAACACAAGCTGACTGTAAATAAGCATGGGAGCAGGCAGTGGGGAGTGGGGTGGGCACAGAATGGCAGTGGCTGGGTGAGGCACCGAGCCAACAGGCCCTCAGACCAGACGCTCCGATTCAACATATCCAATCATTCACACTGCCTTGAGCCACAGCGGGGGTATTATGGGATTCTTCAGGATTTTTTTTCCCTCTTCGACTCTCTTTGTGACTGACAGCTATCTACACTGATTGACACTGAGGGAACTAGCAGCCCGCTGAGAGGGGGGGCGCCAGGCTAATTGACTGTCTTCCAGCTGCTTGATGGCTGACTTCGGAAGAGACGGCGGGCCCACAGCCCACCACCATTCTTCTCTGCAGATAGGCTAAAAGTGATGAATCCTGTCGCAATGTTTTGGCAAAGATGTATGAACTCAGCTAGTCAATTCTCACTTTGTCCTCTCCATGAGCATGTAGATGTGGTTGTTGGGAGTCACCGCCACTACCACCCTGGGTGTGGGGAGTTTTCTTTGCCCTTATAAACACTGTCTCCATCCTCCAAAGGCAGAAATTAGAACTAGATGGAGCCAAGGAGGTCTACTAAATAAAGCATTTCAGTGGCTGAATTATTGAACAAATAGAGATGTATACCTGCAGCAAAACAGTGTGGCCTGATGGTCTTTTTGAACACAGCAGCAGAATCATTCATGTATTAAATTATGTGTTCCAATTATTTGCTCCAGCCTACAACATTGGACCAGGAGATTTTTTTTTTAACAAGACCATGATTAGTAAATAATGGATTTTGCACACAGAACATACGGATGCAATGGAGGTGAAGACACAAGCCTCTGAGAATTCGACAAGACAAAAGAGACAGTTACAGCAAAGTCTGCCGTAGTTGGTCACATCAAGAGAACAACAGCAAGTGTCAGATGGAAAATTTGTTTTGTACTGTGTGTAATTTATTGACACAACCATTCACACTCACATTCACACCTACAGACAATTTAGAGTCACTAATTAACCTGCATGTCTTTGGACTGTGGGAGGAAGCCGGAGTACCCAGAGGAAACCCACGCTGACTTGGGAAGAACATGACAATTCCACATAGAAGGGCTACCCCACCCCAGGGTCAAAACCCTCACCCTGGAACCAGGAACCCTCTAACCACTGCACCACCTTGCCGCCTGACTTCAACATATCAATAGCAAAAATAAATCAGCCAATTCATAAAAACAAGCAACAAATAATAAACAAATACAAAATCGTGTCAGCTAGCTAATGCTAGAGCACTCTACAGCAACACAGACTGTAAAAATAATGGATGTAGCTACCATGATGTCAACCATTCGTTTTTGGACTCCCATTTTGAAGCCGGAGTTCAGCACTTTGGCCATCACCATCTTGGTTTTTGATATGGTTGCTTCTGACTCCAAAAAAACAAGACGTTTATACAATTGTTTTTTTAACCAGGCTGTAAATATTTATTTCTGTTGTAAAGTTGGCATTTTAAAGGGAAATTTCGGTTTATTTCAACCTGTCTCCTATCGTCCTAAATTTGTTTCAAGTGACTAGTGACATAAAAATAATAGTTAGCATGTTAGCCGTTAGCCTAGATACAGCTGGGGCGCATAGTCGCGTCAGACCTGTTAAAACGTAAGTGAACGGGCATACTTAAAGTGCAAAGTTAGTCCACTAAACAAGCTTTTTTTCCACAAAGACCGTCTCATATCGTTAGGATAAATGTCAGAGAACATTTAGAAAACGACATGTAAACGTGTTGTCTTACCTTACCGGTGTGGTGCCATGTTTGTTTACCATTTAGCTCTGCTTTCCGTCGCGGCCAAAATATCGCGAGAACAAGCAGAGATCTCATACCGTGCCTGAAATCTCGCGAGCTCTAGATAAAGCCCAGCTGGATACTACTCCAGGTGGAGGTGTCTCTTCCTTGGTCACATCCAGACCTTGAAAATACGGCTGCAACCGTTCCCATTCCTTGACATTGTTAGCTTCGTTTTCCAGCCCTGGGGGTTGCTGCTTGAGTAGCATCTATCAATAATGGTGTGGTAAACTAGTTAGAAAACACTTAACTACTGAGACATTTTGGGTAATTAGCTGTATTATTACTCCAAATGTACAGACATTCTTGTTAGCCACGATGGATTGTTTTGTAACATTTTGAGCAAGAAACTGTTGACATACCATCCATCTCAGAAACCACCAGCAAGAGTTTAGAAGCTGAGGTTAATGCACCCAGCCATGCTACAACTGCTACTCACTTGGGGGGGGGGGGGGGGGGGGGTATTCTTTTGCTGGTGTCCACTCCACACAGTTTGTTTTGTGAATTTGATACAAGTTGTGTGGCAACAGTAATAATTCCATTCATTAAATATCAATGTATGCAGAACTCTAAAACAAACTTTCTAACCCAGACAATGACACCATTTCAGTCCATTTCAAATATCCTCTTGAGTTATGCTGATAAACAATATCTGATCCAAAGCTAATATCCATTTTAATTTGCAGTAGATACACAATGTCTGCACTGAGGTCATCCTATTGATTTAATGTAAGCTGCCTCAATGGGAAAAATGGCATTCATTGAACCCATACACAGAGGGTTGCATTTGAAATTGATTTTGCGGGGAGGCACAGCCATTGCAATGTTTATGTGCACCCCAACTATGGAATCTTTAGGACAAATTAATATGTTTGATTTAACTATGGCTGTGGAAGATTAATCGTTCAGGTGAAGGCTTGATGATCCATAAAAACATCCTAGTCAACTCTTATACGAGCCACTTGTCATTGTAACTACCGAGATGAGAGGCAGGAGGGGATCTTTGCTAATGCACTAAGAATGCTACTTTGCAAAAAAGGGAAAGTGGCCAGCGTGAATTCGGATGGGCCATCCAATTTTCTGCTTCAGTAGATGTCTGTGGGTGTTAGATGTATGTATGGAGGGCCATGCTTTGGTGGTAACACATGGAGACTTCAGTCTGGCGTCAGCAAAGAGAATAAATTACTTCAAGGTAGATAGATAGGGCAGGTAGGTAGTTAGGTATGTAGATAGATAGAAGGGTAGGTAGGTAGATAGGTTGGTAGATGCGGTTGATAGAAGCCCTGACTAACAGTATGAAAGCAGTGGCCTTATAAAAAGACTGGTGTGTGTGGTGTTGCTCCACAGCTCTGGCTCAGGCCTCGGCATTGACAAGCTGTCCACATCTCACTGTAATTTAGAGACCTTACCCCAGAGAGCGAGTCTGAGTTATAACATTTCTCTCTGCCCACCCTTCCTCCTTTCTCGCTCCCTCCCTCCTCCTCCCTCCACCCATCTTCCACCCTTTCCATCTTTTCTTTTTCTAATGTGATTTTGTTTTCCCCTCGTCATACAATTTATCAAAGGGCAAGTTTGGGCTCTTGGAACTTGGATCTTTTTATAGTCATGGTTACACTGCTGTTAAAATTTAGAATCACCTACTATGTAGATGTTTTCCTTCTTTTCTTCAGTAATCGCTGTTTTAACAGAGAAAAAAAAACAATGATTCAGACACCAAATGTATTATTTAAATCGCAACTAGATTTGGCCCCAAAACAATAATAAATAAATGACTGGAACTTGCACTTAGGCAGTGTCCCCACAGTGTTGCATAACAAGGGAGAATCCTGTTGGAACCATTTTATCCCCCTATACTCTGCAATTTCAAAACTTGTTTTCCAGTACACAAAAGCATAAGTGACTCGCGATCAATATTGAGCCACAATGGTGCAATTGGGCTTTAAATATTTTGAGAACCCATTTGTCTTTGGGCCCACTGGGTCTACTCAGTGGTTATACTGAATAGGTTTAATCTGTGATTTGTCTGTCTATAGTATGTTCGGCTGATAATCCCTAATACAACTGACGTTTTGCTAAGCCCTAACCCTTTGTAAGCATGGAGCCCACACTGTAACTAACTGCACTCCCTGAAGAATTATTATCATATTTTTGGAAGAATGAAAGAGTGATTCCAGCGAGAAGCAGACAGAGGGGTCTACAGTCTGTGTTTGAAGGATATATCCAGGATGTCAAACTGACTCAGCAGCAACAACAGGTTAAAAAGACAAAGATAGTTAGAAGCTAAAGCCGAACTATAGGCTACAGATCACAGTGTAAAAGTGAACCACCACATCACTGCTGATCGCCACACAAGACAATGAATATAAAGGGAAACTTTGCTGATATTGAACCTGTGTGGCATCGCTGTGTGTGCAGATGAACCATGTTTGGCTTCGCCCCCGTGCTGCTGCCAGCACCCGGACCTCCGCCGCTGGACAGGCAGGGATCTCTGGGGGAAGGCAACCAATGTTCATCTGAGCACACTGCGATGACACACAGGTTCAATATCAGCAAAGTTTCCCTTTATATTCATTGTCTTGTGTGGCGATCAGCAGTGATGTGGTGGTTTCCCTGCTTCCCTTCACTGGTTCCTGTACAGCAGGGTCGGTCTTTGTTTCACTGTTATAATCACTAAGCAAAAGCAGCATGTGCATACATTCAGTAAGCTATATCTTCAGTAGCTAGCTAGCTAACCCTGCACTTTTCAGGGTTTGATTTTGGAACAGGGAAGAAACATATCTTTTTCCAACCTCTCCAGGTAACGAGTATCATTAATACACGACATGCCCCAGGCACAACATTTAGCTCCAAATCCACAAAACCAGCCTGAAAATAGGCCCGTTTCCACTGAAGAAGTTCCTGGTACTATTTGGGGGGCAGGAACTACTACAGGAACGTCCTCTCGCTCTGCCCTCTCAACCGCCGTGTCTCCACTGAGAGGGGAGTACGAGGAAGGTTCCTGTAAAGTTACGGGCTCTGGATGTGATGTAATCGTTGCGCGACCATTTACCGGGGCGATGTAGGGACGCCGTTAGCTGTTGGCCCTTAGCGTCTGTCTGTAATAACTCACTAAATGGCCTGTGAAAAAAAAAAAAATTCCAGCAGATGTCTTAGTTACAACATGATTGAGCTAACTGGAGTAGTTTCATGTCGTATCCGACAACGGGAGGCTTTTAACAGATGACGTCCTGATGTTAGCTTTGCTGCTGCTGTTAGCTGTCCCTGTCAGCTGATGCTTTCCCAAAACTGAATAAATACCACACATAGCAACACAAAACTGCTTTGCTAGCTCAATCATGTTGTAACTGAGATATCCGCTGGAAAAGATATTTTTTTCATGGGCCATTTAGTGAGTTTGTTTACATGGCGGCGGAAGCTATATGAACAAGCTAACTCTCATCTGCTGAGTTTTAAAAATGCCGGCTATTTTGTTGCTTTCTGTTGACATCACATCCCTCCTTGAGTATATCCAATCAGCACCAAGTAAATCCCAAGCACCAGCTAGGAGTCTTTCGGGGCCGTTCTGAGTACCTACCATGAGACAGGGACTTGTTTAGCCCCCGTAAAAGTTCGGGAACTCTGTCCTTCGGGGGTGGTTCCTGCAGTGGAGACACGCACCAACGGCCCCGGCCCCGTAAAATTACCCCGAAGTTCCTGCGGTGGAAACGGGCCCAATGAAGGAAATCTGAAACGACTGCAGTAGACTCAATGAAGCACAGGTGTTTTGTTGTTGGACCCTGGTCTGAGCCGACCCGATGCTACGTTATGATCAACCAGTCTGCATCTGGCGGCGGTAAGTGAAGGGTCAATTCCAATGGTGCAACCTCAGGATTAACCTTCTCTTTCTATCCTAAAGTTTGAAGAATAGCTTTGCTCAAGCAGTGCCCATGTTAATTTTAGCTTGTTACAGGCATCATTGTACACTCGAGACTGAACCAGGAACCTGTTCCTTTTCAAATCTGCACACATATTGAGGCTAAGCTCGAAGTGTCAACAATGACTACCAATTTCTTCTGTTCTTATTGAACTGTATCTCAGAGGTATCTTTATCTCGGTCTGCCCTCCCAGTTGTCAGTCTGGTTGAACAATTGTACTGTGTTTGTTCTCCATTTGCACCCCTTTCATACCAAATAACATCTATTTGTAAAGACTGTGTACAACCCACAAGCGTGACAGACATTTCAAAAATACAGAGTAGTCCTCTCAGCTGTTTGACGATCCGCGGGCGATTCCAACCTTTTAATGGCAGTGTATATCATTCCTACTGGTCATGAGAAACTAAACTTGCCATCATAATCGATGGCCCAAACTAAAAAGATATAAGCAAGTTTTAATAAACCAGAATTACCCTGTGAATTGCCGACTTCACTGCTGCATTTTCTTCAACATTCATTTCACACAAATGCTTTTTTCTATCTTCCAATATGTATGTGTTCCTCTCTGTTCAGCACCTCTGTGACCCTCCAGTTACCCAACTCAGTCCCACTATCACATTTGGAGTGTTTACAAGTCACCCATGACCCCCATTATTACTTTCTTTGTGGGGACCCAGGCTCCTTTGGCCCTGACAACAGCTGGTTGGGTGCCACCCTCTAAAACAAAACAACACCAATCTCATGAGAGAAATACAATTTCTCTGCCTGTGAGAGGAAAATGTCCCTGCTTTATTTGTGAGCTTAAGTAGTGTATTTTTATGCAGGCTTAATGAAATTCTGAATTGAATTTTGCATCATTTTGACATTATATTACACAGGTGGTGCTGTATCTAATTTTGACAAGTTGATTGGAATGGAAAATTCTCTGTTCCTTCAGTTGCAAGGGATACTGCAGAGGTTAGTAATTAAGTATGAGCTTTTTCCCATTTTCATCACAACTTAATCTATCCTCTGTGGTTTGAACCTTATTCATAAAAGCATATGCACCCAATCAGCCCAAGTCCTTGATCAGGTGTCTCGCAAGACCAGTTAGAAGTTGGTTTCTTTACACATGACTGAGAAACAATTACAGTAAATGAAAATGGACATCCCCTTGGACACTCAAAAAGCAGTTTATCAAAACTCTCATTTTGTACCAGCAAATTACAATGTAATTTTGCTCCCGCTCACAAAACAAATGCCTCGCGATCAGCTTAAGAAGCATTCCAACAAATGCTTTAGTATTCAGAGAGGGCAAGGTAAGAAGTCAACTCCGGAGAGGTTCCACGTGCCTCATCACTGTTGACATTTCCGTCTGACAGCAAGAAATTAAGACCGGCCACTTTAGATGCTAATTTAACGGCTTAGCACATGATTTCCCTTTCTCGGTAAAGCTTTACTCCCACCATAAAGCTGTCGCGCTGGCTTCACAACCCACTTTCCTTACAAGCCGAGGTACAGGGGTACACAGCGGTCCTCTTCCCCCCACCAAGAGGAACAACAACCTTCATTATGTTTAGTTTTAATCACTTAATCCGTGCTTTAATACAGAAGTAAACAAATAAAAGCACATCTAAGTAAATGAACAGTTGGGGTTGTTCTGTAATAGCTCGTAAATCTTTCAGAGTTTGTAATGAGCTCCTTTCTCCTCTGGGCTTGGCGGCAAGAAATCAGCACTTCACACACGAGTGAGAGCGGCGTGCAAGCAGACTCCCACTCTAAATGTGCACTATTGAGAGACTTGGGGGGAGATTGGATTGTTTGTTTGGAGAAGTTGTGTTAATCTGTGTGAGCAACTTGTACTCCATTTTGATTTACAATGAGCATCTTAAGAAAATGGTACAGAAACATGGCTCTATACAACAGCTGAACTACGCCACTGTTTTTACTTGAAAATGGAGATAATCGCACGAGTCCAAAGCAAGATAACTATCATGTTTGTGTGAGGACACCGTGCTGTGAAAAGCATGTGCATTTCAATATAAGCATTAGACACCCAACAATAAGATGAGATGACCACCCTTTTCCCTGTATCTAGGCAACAAGAAAACCACATAACATTTCCCTTCCTTTCTTTCCTGCTCCGTCTCTAACTCCTTATCTCTTTCGCTCCAGGGAACACCCCGTCTTACTTTTAAAATGAAAGGCTCATGTGGAATATATTTGTCCTTAAATTTGCGCCGGAGCCATTCGCACTTTCCCTTTAAACGCAAAACTATGTGCTGGTGGGCTCCTGGTGCATCATCCGCGGAGCAGTGACTGTGCTTTATGGCTCTCCTTGAGGAGTGATGAAATGTTTACCAGTGGGTGAGGAGCAAACAGGGCAGGGGGTGGAGGGAGGGGGGTGATATGTGGGCGGACTGGCTCACTCCAGCCACAGGAGCGATGGAGAGGGAGGAGGAGGATGAGATATAGGTGGAGTTTGATGTCGTCGAGGCACAACCCCCACTGAGATAAATCAAACACGGGTGCAAAGTTAGTTAGGACAGTGTGTTTTCCTTCATGTGTGTGTGTATGTGTGTGACGTCGACATGTATGTCTCCGCAGCAGTGCGCGTCCTCTTTGCTGAACCGTCTCCTGCTTGAAATGTTTCTGTTTTCTGCCCACCACTCTTCAATTTGCAATAATTTCTGGGCATCAGACTTACATAACCTTCATTTAGCCAGTGATGTCTGGCATTCAGCGCTGATGCTTTGAAATCGAGTTGCCACAGAAACAGTGCTGGAATTTCACTGCTGTAAGAAAAAAAGAAAAAAGAAAAAGAAAAGGGAGACAGCTTTGACAAACAGTTGTCTTTTAAAGGCACCAGGGGGCATTAATTGTTTTGTGTGTTATGATTCATTTTTCACCGGCCTATTAGAAGAAGTTATCAGTTATTTGCAATTAATTTCTTCGGCAGCACATGACACGTCATCCTTGAATACACATGTGATAAAATAGTTTAATTTGATTTATACTTCGTGCTTTCAACTTATTATTTTTCTTTCTAATTAGCCTTTGATGACAGGAAGGGAGCTGCCTCTTCCAGTATATATACTTTTTTTGACATTTTGAAAATTATAAACAAACTGAGGATTAAGTTTTGCAGGAGCCCCTGGTGCATTATGTATTTTGACTCTTTGTTTCTCCTTCCTTTACACCACCATATAAACTTTTAATAGTTCAATTTGATGCATTGGTGGAGTTGCTACACTGAGAGATTAGAGAGTTCATTTGTATATATATATATATATATATATATATATATTTTGTCCTCTTGTCACTACAATCTCTGCAGTGTGCACAGCATAATAATGCAGCTTTCACTGCGAGTTTCCAACACGCAGAACATATTTTTGTTCAAGTAGAAATAACATTAATAGACCACACAGAATATATCTCCAAATTTACTTCACACATTTGGCAAAATAACCCCATTGACCTTTTAAGTGGTGAAGCATGAGGAGTGTAAAGAAATCTGTGCAGGTGTAGCCGTGGGTTCACATTCCACTCATGTTTTATTTATTGCCCTCGCTACAAAATAAGTGCACCTGCTGAGGTCCCAAAGTACCTACGCTTTTAGCTTTTCTAGAAGTTTAAACTTTGACAATATGGTGGCTGTACAGAGCCTAACTTCTGCTGCACTGCTTGAATTTTATTTTATTTTTTCAAACATTTGCCAGGAAAATGCTAGGCATTAATTTGGAAGGCAATTAGTTGTAGTTATAGTGTGTATGTGCAATAGACTTTGATGGAGGACTTGTGCGTGCAAGTATTTCAATCAGGAGGGACAGAAGAACGTAGTACAGATAATATTTGACAGAATATGAGTGTATAGATTAACAGATGAGTTGTGCTGATTAAGATTTAACAGAAGTCTTTGGCTCCTGGACACCAGAGGGAGATATACTGTGATCCAGGGATATCTGAGCAGCAGCAGGATAAACCCCCCCATGGAGTCCAGACACTAGTGGTGGCGGTGATGGCTGACGACTCTGAGGATGATGGCTGATGAGGCTGATGAATTCATAAACAGTAGGTAGTGATGGGGAGGTGAAGTGCATGCAGGGCCTGCAGCAAGACAGAACTACAGCAGAGAAAGAATATTTAAAATGAGGAGCAGTAAGATGATAGGCTGACAGAGAAGGTGTGCCGCTGATGACTCAATGGACCTACTCAGACAAGAGCCCCTTTTACACTGCCAGATTTTCCGTGAATGTTGGGCCGTTTTGCCGGCAAGCTGCGAGCGTTTAGACACACAGAGCCGGATTGGCGAGTTGATCCGAGGTGCCTGATTTTCCGCCTCGTAGGGTAGACATATTGGCGGAACCCTTTTAGTTTAAACAGACCGAGGCGGCCTTCCGCAACAGGAGGGGCTGTGCGAGCCACTAGCGAGCAGCTAGTGGTTTACGTCACACGCTGAGCTACATGTTTTGTTACTTGCTCACGCCCCCCATTGCCCCGAAAAAGGCGCATTCTGTATGAACAAAAGTAGGTAGGCGGCATTTTGCTGCACTCCTCGATTTTGTTTTTCTACTGCCAATGCTGAAAAAAGACTGATTGGGCTTTCCTGCAAATCTGCACAACTCCTATCTAAAAAAGGCCTAATGATACCTAGAGATAGTGAGTGAATGGCAGGGTGAGAAAGAAACTCACAGCCTGAGCATGAAAAGCATCGTCTTCCTAACAATTATATCCATTGTTGATTAATCTGCCAGTTATTTTCTCAATTAATGGATCAGTTGTTCGGTCTATAAAATGTCAGAAAACAGAGAAACATCACTGTTTCCCAAACTCCAGATGACATATTTAAATGTCTTGATTTGCCCACAACCCAACTATATGTTCATTTCACTGCCTCAGAGGAGAAGGGAAACATGAAAACATTCAATTTAAGAAGCAGGAATCTCTTTAAAGATTGCTCAAACCGAATCATCGAGTACCAAATCAGTTGCTGATTGATTTAATAATCAATTTATGCTTGCAGCTCCAGTACAGAGAGTAGTTACAGTAATGCTAATCACCATCATCATCATATGATTATGGTGTATGCTCTATAGCTCTGATATGTATAGTAGTACATTAATACTCTGTATGTCAATATATCCAGCATGAACAAGCATAAATGTATTGATATGTGAGGTTGGATAATGCAGTCAGTGTATGTGCAGTGGGTTGGCAGTGCTGGTTTAGTGTGACCCAGCAGCCAGAGGCAGAAACAGTTCCACATTCCACTGTATCGTACTATTGCTTTGCAACTAAAGCTGATTTTCTGGCCTCTCGGGGCAGAAGATCTTAACGACGAGATTACAGACACATAACTCTGACGTATGATCCCCAAAGAAAGCTGTTATGACTAGCGTGTTAGCAAACAGTTGCCAATTTATCCATCCAGCACACACAAAGCAATATTAGCATTCATCTGGAGGGGAAGCGTCAATCCGCTTGATAAATGTAAGTCCAATAATTCCAGCTCTATTTTTATCTCAATATCTGGCTCATGGCTGCTACGTTCCACTTTCTTCACCAGCTAACTTTCAAATATATATATAAAATGACTAATGGAGCTGTAACTGTGCGAACACACGCCTAAGATATGTACATTTTACCTGCACTTAGTGTCCTCTTCATCCATCCAGTGAAGCAGTAAGGCAGCACAGGAAGTTGGCGACAGAGGGAGATGAGACACTGACTCTGGCTGATAGTTCCACATGATGGATGCAGCTCACAGGTGACAATTCATGCTGACACCCCCAATGACAATGCCATGCTTTATAGCGGCCGACAGACTACTACCTGCACCCCGGCCTCTCGGCAGATGAAGCTCTGCGGTGTAAAAATCACTTGTGCCGCATGCCAGCGATTCCGCAGAGTGATACTACTGAGAAGTGCCACCATGTTGAGGTAAAGTGGGGTGGTTGCTAAAAATGTCTTCTACCCAGCTAGGGCCAGCCTGTGGTTTGATTCCATCTATGCTGGAGGAGCAGTGTGCCTGGTGGGCAGAGGTACAGGAGAGAATTACTAGGCCAGTTGTTAATTATAACCACGCTGCATTGCACAAGCGCACATTCGGGCACCTCTGCGCCTAAAGTGTGTGTGTAAAAGTGAGGGTGGTGTGTGTGTGTGTTTGCATGTGCACCCTGTGTCTGTGTGTAAACAGCATCTTGGTACACATGAGAAATTACTTTCCCTCAGATTTCCCGGGGACTATGATTAGCATGAGCGCCACGAGAACAGAAGTCACAAACAGAAATCAAAAGACACACAAGTTAAAGACATATTTCATATGGGAAACATTAAAAAAAGGAAGCAAACAGTTTTCTGTCAAAACTTGCCTTTTGTAGATTTGTTCCATGACCTTATTTTTCCTCCAAAAAAACATCCTTTCAAGAAGAATAACCTGCAGGGGAGAAAACAAAACGTCAACACCTTGTTGTCTACATCGCTATTGTTTTGCTCTTTTTTTTTGCTCAGTTCGTGTGAACCATACTCCGTGGCAAACCACGACTTATTAGAGGGCATGAGAAGAACCGAGTAAGGAAGATAAGCTAAGACTCCCCTTTAAGTACCTCTCCATCCATTAAGATGGAGATTACAGTTTCAAAGCTAATTGTTTTTTTTCTTTGCTCCTTCCTCTCTTTCTTCTTCTTTTCGGGGAGAATGTGCAGGAAATCAAGAAGTGAAGCCCTTTTCTTTTCAATTTCCCTCCTAATAAATCCCCCCGCTTTTATCCCTTGTCCTAATATAACGGCAAATTAAAATTCATTGAATTTCAACGTGTTCATTAGGCTCTGAAGGTGAGCTCTCTGTGAGAGGATGTGGTGCTTTAGAGGTACTTGTCTCCCTCTGTATAAGTGAATGACAAATAGAGATGGAGTGTCAGAAGTGAATGCAGAGCACAAGTGGAAGAGCTGGTGGAGGCTTCTTGATTGCTGAAGGATTTGCACTTAATGTATGTTGCATGAGCTCAACTCATGTTGTGCATGCTCGTAACTGTGCTTTGCAGAGACACCATAAACAGGCGATGTCATACGGATTCATTTATACCATACTAGCTGCGTGCACAAACACACATGGTGAGATCCAAGAGAGGCAAGTTTAGATGTGGACAATGATGATACAAAAAAAGAGTCTTGGCAGCTGCTGAGGATTCATGTGCAGAACAAACAACATGTCAGTAACCCTGACTTCCTCACAGAGCCACGCTGCGAGCAAATAGTGACAGGGTCCTGAGGGAAAACTAAATATCACACTGCA
The DNA here is from genome assembly GCF_041903045.1 of Epinephelus lanceolatus. Classification (NCBI taxonomy): domain Eukaryota; kingdom Metazoa; phylum Chordata; class Actinopteri; order Perciformes; family Serranidae; genus Epinephelus; species Epinephelus lanceolatus. Next base: position 32,608,257 of record NC_135752.1, read on the forward strand.
AAGACATTCCTCCAAAAGAAAACATGAAACAGTCAAGGATGTTGAGTTTACAGTATGTCCTCCATACATATCAATCTAATAATCCGACCATTGCATTTCTGCCCTGCTCAAAACAAAGATAATGTCATCAGTCATTGTGAAATCATCAAACTTCAGTCTAGTTTATAATCTTAAAAACACCAACAGACTTGTAAATATGGTTTGGAAAGATTGCAGTTTATTACATAATCCACTCCGCTCCACTGATGTGAAGGAGTGACTGGTGAAGGGTACATTTGCAAAAATGGAAATCTCTAGTTTTATTTTATTTTATTATATTATATATTATTTTATTTTATTTTGTTTTATTTTATTTTGTTTTATTTGCTTATTTTATTTTATTTTACTTATTTTATTTTACTTGTTTTCTTTTGTTTCATTTCATTTTATTTTACTTATTTTATTTTATCTTATTTTACGTATTTATTTCATTTTATTTTACTTATTTTATTTTATTTCATTTTTTTGTGCACTCATGGGAAAACTGGGAGTTGATTTATTCATTCCAAGGTTTTTTTAAAAAAATTATTTTAATTTACTTTTATTTTATTTATTTACTTTTTTTTAATTTATTAATCTTTTTTTTTGCAGTGCATTAACTCTTCAGATAAGAGCAATAATTGTGTGTAATGCTTGCCCTTGCATCTTAAATGGCTGTTACTTCTATATATTTCTTCTTTTAAGGTTGTTTTTCCAACCACATATCAAGCAGATATGTTCTTATGCTTACCAGAAAGTCCAACTCTGTTAAAATATATTATAATATCTGAATTACATTTTGTATATAAGTAGTTCCTTCTGATTTTAAGAGAGTTTAATCCCAATTTGGGATACCCGTTATTTTAATTATTATTACGTAAATGCTGGCTTTTTAGTACTATCAGTTATAGTTTTAAATTCTGAGTAGTAATCATCACTTTCGCTGCCAGTGAAGTCATTTATAGTTATAGACATACTGCACCCATCCAGTCATAGTAATGTATTATGAATGATGGCAGCCAGCAGTCACGGTCAAGGTCATGTTTAAGTACAGTCATTACCCTAAAATTGGTGCCAATTCTGACTATGCTGTTACTAAAACTACAGAGGAGGCATGTGAAAATATATGAATAATTAATAAAATAAAAAAATTTCAGTTTCATTTCAACAGATTTCATTCAGAGAACGCAGCCATCAGCTCCGAGCACCCACACACAATGTAAATGCTGCCTGTTAATCCAATTTTTCAGTGTCTGTGTTTCTATATTGTCGCTAAATTAAAATGCAAGTAACAACTGAAATAATTTAAATACATGAATGTGAAGGAAACTAGTCGCTTGACAGATAAGCAGTGTAAGTACTCACAGATAACAACACTCTGATGGATTTAAATGTAATACTTAGGAAATGAATAAGGAATCCCAGTCGACTATCACATATATAATGTATCTGCGCAGGGACATTAATTCCCTCCTGAAAGCTTTTGACCTTCTTCTTTTGTTCTGAGGGAGAGACAATGACGAAGAGAGCAACAGAGAGATAGTGAGGGGCCGACAGGGAAAACAACAGAGTTCATCAGGTCTTGGCCTACTGTGAAGTGAGCGTACGGGGGGAGCTGTGTGTGTGAGTGTGAAGGTTGGGTGCATGTGTGTGTGTGTGTGTGTGTGTGTGTGTGTGTGTGTGTGTGTGCGTGGGGGTTTCAGGGTGATGAGAAAAATCAAGGACAGCCGCCTGTGCCTTCCCTAACTCTGTTAGGCCAGACTGGCATTTTAATAAGGCCTGCTGAATACCACTGCTTCATCCCCCCAGGGGAAGCCGAACACACTCACACATCTTCGGCCACATGCACACAAAGTATACAGACGGAGGTAGAGGCACAAATCACGCGTAGGTGTAGCGCACACAGTATATAAAAAACCTTCATGTCTACATATTATAAAGATATAAAGCCACGCCGGTGAATGCGTTCTAGATATTAAATTACTTCAAAAGTAAATCTATAAATGATAAATTAAGTGGCTGGCAGAGATAGCCACCAGGGGAAACCCTCGCCCGCATTGTAATGCTATTACTGTCCATGCAAGAGCAGCAAGGGTGGGCCGTGTGAATACAAGAGAGCTTTCACATTCTCACATGTCAAGCACAGAGCCCACTGACAATGAGGGGTGGGAGGGAGCGGGCCAATTGCAGCAGCACAGGCCCTATATTAGTCTTTGCTATCAGGTCCCTGCGACTGCATCGCAATGTGTCACATCCAGAGGTGGCACATCAGGCGAAGGAGACTCGTCCGTGGAGAGTAATGCAGATGGATGAACGCTGCCTCATATTGACCAATGTAGATGAAAGCAGAGTAATACATAATGTTCACACATACTGTGCCCGCTTCTGCTATCGATCCCGAGCGGTGGAGAGACGCCGGCTTGCTGCGATGCTCTCATTGGAGTGCCGCTGTCACACTCTCAGCAACATCCTGTGTCACAATGTATGTCTCTGCGTGGCGGCTTAGCCCAGTCGCTACAATTCTCTTTGTCTCTCCCGCTTTGATCAAAAGCGAGGAACGTCACGGGCTACATATAGGAAACGCATCACATTTCTATATAATTTGCCGAGTGCTGAGTTCGTGTGACGACTTGACTGGAGCGACTTGCAAATGCAGTCGGAACCAAACTAATATGTTGACCTTTTAAGCTGACAAGTGTGTAATGTGATTGCACGCGTGCAGCTCCATTTCTATTTTTCTTGAGACTTCTTTTCACGCAGCGGGGAGAGCAGCTTGTGACAGGGATCAGAGCGGTTGTGATACCACTCGCCCTTTTAAGCAAGGGAGAGATGAAACACAGCAACGTCCCGATTGAAGATAAATCCACCCTGATTAGCTTTGCTGTGCTCCTTATGTTGTTGTTTCTACTCTGTACTTTTTCTCCTTCATACTTTTTCTCTTTTAGTTGCCAATCCAACCGAAATGTACGAGATGTCACGAGATACTGATACCCTGGGATAATTATTCTCGCCATAGAGGCTCATTTCCAACTAAAGCTGACTTCTAGACATATAGAGCTGTACTGGTCTGATGCTAAAGAATAATTTGTTTTCAGCTGGAGTGTTGTCACGCATGCATGCACGCAGGGGCATGCATGAAACATTGTGAATTACCATATGCATTACTTCAATTCAATTATTGCTGCCCCCTTAAGTTAGAAGAAAATATTATTGGTTTTGCCCTCTAAGTCTTGATTTATTCATTTTAATTTTCCCACCAAGAGCGCAGCAGTGACCATGCTTTCTTATTTTTTCTTTTTTTTTTTTTACCATGTATGCAAATATTGCTTCCATTCAGTCCTCATACACACACCTATGCGTAACCCCAACATGCATAGGCTCCGACTCGTCCCTTTACATTATTGGAATTGCCCAATGGGCATTGACAGCGGGGGTTTAATGAATTAAAGTGGACATAGCTGACTCAGTTCAATCGATAACTGGTCCCCTGTGGAGCCCTCTGCTCTGTGTGCCAGAAACAGCAGAGAAGGGGAGATGGAAAGACAGAGATAGAGTGACGAAGAGAACAAGGGGGGAAAAATGAAAGAGAGAGGGAGACGGACGAGAGCATACATAAAGGAGAAAAAGAGGAGGGACTAACCCTCAAGAGAGAGATGATGCGAGGGGGGGAGAGAAGCAGGAGTGGAGCAGAATACAAAAATGAATGGAGGCGATGAATGAGGTCCGGCCGATGAAAGGGTTAAGTGTTTTGCAGTTCCTCACCCTAATGGCTCCTGAGGCTTCTCCTCAAGAGGGCTAGTTTGCACCACGTCCCCTCGAAGATCCTCAGAGATGCACACTTGATTCCTGTAGTCTTTTTTTTCCATCCCAACAGCAGCTTGTTTGTACTTTACAGCACAAACAAACTGGGACTTTATAACACATGTGGCCTCATTCAGTCCAGCGCTCATAGAAACAACATTTGTCTTGCTCTTCATCCGTGTGCTGAAATCATAATTGTTGTGGCCTTTTGAGCAATAAACAGCACTCACTGCTATGCTTTGCTCCAACATGCGCTCTGGCAGCGAGAAAAAGTGAGTTTTGTTTTGCTTTGCATAAAAAAAAAGAGATTAAAGAAAACTGCTGGCCTTGAAAAGAATTACATAAGATAAAATGCAAAGCATAACCATCTTTACAAGGCTGAATGATCTCCCTCCCTCTCCAGGGTCCACACTGGCTTATGTCAGGGATTCCGAACACCCACCATTAAATGGATTTTGGCTGTTTCATGAGTATTTCACTGGTGCATGCTAGGAATAGATGCAGCGCAGTATCCAACATAGCTCTGCTCTTGGAATAAATGACAATATTGGTCACTGGCTCACACCCAATACTTAATAAGGATAGACACAGTCTGATGCTCCTAAAGGGTGTTCAGACATCATGCAAAGCAAATTTTAGTAACAACTCGGGCTGGAGAGTATATTGATAAATCAATGTTATGACGCAAGAGAAGATACTGTCTTAGATTCTGGATATTGTAATATTGTAAGTGTGGTATTTTCCTGGTTTTAAAGGCTGCATCACAGTGAAGTGACTTCTCTAACTGCTCTGTTAGTTCCCTTTGACATTAGGGGCCTGTCCCAGTACCCACACTTCCCCTAGAAATACCCACTTGCACTTGGTTGTGCACGTTCAAGTTTAGGCTAGTGGTGTCCCAAAACAGAATTGAGGTAGTGGAAGTGGTTTCCAACACTTGAACACCGCCCTAGATTCCAAGGGAGATGAAATTTCCCAGAACACCTTGCGAAGTCAGCAACTTCGGCAAGTTTTGGGAAGCAATTTGTTACTGTACAATCGTAATGTAGGCTATATAAACAACAGATGGTTGGACTAGCGTAAACTCATCAGCATTCTCGGAACCCATCGGCTGTATTCGGCGTCTGACTTCCGGCAGACGGCGATACAGCCTCTGGGGGCAGACCCACGATTTTTTGGCATTCCGGTTTGATTTGGGCGGAGGAGGCGAATTTCCGTTTCCGACTTCCGTTTATAAGTAAGTAAATATGCTGAACCATTGCGATGGCTTCAGAGTTTGCAGTGACACCAATTATGTTCCGCCTCATTAGTTCACCGCATGGACCGTTTAACCTGGCAACAACTGCAGCCGGCTCAAACGTGATTGGTCAATATCACGTGGACTATAAACAGCCTACAACTGGAAACCAGGGCTCTTCCGCTCTTCTTCCAGAGGCAAGATCTCTGGGGTTTGCCTACAGACTCTACATTCACTGAATGTAGAGTCTGTAGGCAAACCCGGATGTATATAGAGACTAACTCATCAGCAACTCAGTGGAACACAGCGTCAAAATACGTTGACTTACCCAAACAAAATTGATCAGAACTAGAATATGTGGTAGGCGCCTCCTGTTTTCAGCATTTCTCCTGTCTCAGATCTGTACCCTAATATTTCTCACTTCCCTCATCAAGGGTTATCTTGCAAATGAGGGCACTCAATACCAAGTGGAAGACCTAAGGGGTAGAAATGGGATTACTCATTGAATCCACATTACTGATGATTATGTATTTAAAATAACATCATTATCATTGCGATATTGATATTGAGGTATTTAGTCAAATGTATCATGCTATATGTATGATATTGTCCATATTGCTCAACCCCAGTAACATAAAACACACCATACATAGAAACACTGTCATATACCAGTTCAGGAGGGACCCACATGCAGAGCAGCAGGCAGGTTGAAGGGTTAACAAAACCTGAGCTTTAATAAAGCTGATAAGAAAAACACCCAAAACAGGCAGTTAACTGAAAATGTAAAAGAAAGAGGGGCCAAAACTAAACTGAAAACCAACCAGGATAATACAATCATTCAGGGGAAAATATCCAAACAGAGCACATGACACCAGACAGGAAACGGAGCAGGGAATGACACCAAGAACACAGAGACAATCTGACAAGGAACAAGAGGAAACACACAGATATATATACATAGCAAACTAATCACAAGAACAAGACGCAGCTGGAGCAGGTGGACACAGGCACAAGGAGAGAAATGATGACTGGCCTTCAATAAAGGTGTGTTGGGGAACACTAGGGTGGGGCAAACAAGACTAATACAGAACAGGTGTGAAAGGAAGACTCAGGGAACAGGGACGGACTAACGAGACATGCGTGATAGAACCAGGATGCCAGGATCATGACTAATAGGAGTCAGGAAGTTAATGTGTTATTTATCTGTACTTATTTCTGTTTTTGTGCTGCAACACTGTAGTTTGGCCTCTAGGGATCAATAGAGGCTCATCTTTTATTTCTTAGGGTTACATTTCAAGACCATGATGATTGTGAGCCTGATATTAACTTTCCTTTAAATTCTGGTATTGTCTCCACCAAACCGTTGTTTGTTTGCTGCTTAAAATAAGGTTTCTGACTGTGATGGGACTGAACCCTACAGTTAATGTGTCACAAAACCACAGCAATGTGCTAAAGAGAGGCTAAAGTCCTCACAGGAGCTGCAGAGGTAATCCATATGAGAAATATTGATCAGCTGGGCTTTAACTGTAGAGATGGCAAATAAGAAAATGCGAGCAAATTAGAAAAGGTAGACAATGACAAATAATGCATTTTGTTGTGTGCAAGGAACCCGATTGCTTGAAAAACAAATATGGCATTGTAGGTTTCTGCACACCATGGATACCTTACACTTCATTCATTCACTCCTTTTTCTGTAACTGCTTATCCTGATGAGGGTTGTGGGGGTCTGGAGCCTATAACACTGGGTGACACTGGGCCAGAGGCGCTGTACACACTTGACAGGTCACCAGACTATCACAGGGCTGACACATAGAGACAGACAACCATTCACACTCACATTCACACCTACGGACAATTTAGAGTCACCAATTAACCTGCATGTCTTTGGACTGTGGGAGGAAGCCGGAGTACCCAGAGGAAACCCATGCTGACATGGGGAGAACATGCAGGTGACAATGCTAACTACTGTACCACCGTGCCACACCTTATCGTACCTTACATTTGCACATTCTTATTTCTGTGTTAGGTTTAAACATTTTGATAATGCAATGGTTGATGTGTGGTGAGGTCATGGTTAGAAAAAGATGATGTTTTGGCTTAAAATACCTGATGTTTTTGGGCACAATCACGGCAGGAAACACAGCGATGCCTGTGTAATGTAATGTCACTTTTGGCGCTGACAGGTTGCTACAAAACACCCCACTTTTGGAGCCTAAAGAGTCACAGTAAACACACCAATAGCCATGTTTCCATCAGCCTGTTTAGATGCGCATTTAGAAGTATCGCATTGGAAAATTATGATGGAAACGCCAAAATTCAAATTAAAATCCCCTGATTCGCACAAACTAAAATACGCTCGCTTTAGCCGGGTTTTGGTTGATTCGAAAAAATGTTGATTCGCAAAACGGGGGATGGAAACAGTTATGTTTGAATTAAGTGCTTATGCTGTAAAGCCCTGTGAGGCAAATTGTGATTTGTGATATTGGGCTTTATAAATAAAATTGAATTGAATTGAATTAAGTCTGACGTAGCGCACCTCTCCATGGTGATATCCACACTCCGGGTCAGGAAGGCGGTAATGCATTTACAAGCTGGTTGCCAACCGCCAGAAAACGTAGAAGAAGAAGAATGCGAGACTTGTTTTGTTTCCGGTTCTGCGTAGTTTTCACCAAAGTCCGGCCATTTAATGGAAACGCACAGGATACGTATTTCCTTTAATGCGCATTTCCCAATGATTCAAATCACTTTTGGATGGAAACATAGCTAGTGACTCACTAAAACAAGACACGTTGTTGTTGACTGATCTTCAACAGTGACACACTATCCACCATACCCTCCACCTCCTGATGACAAAGAACGTTGATATATGTATGGAATGTGCATGATGTGACATATTTGTGATTTGCAGAAATGTACAATGCCAACATTTTCTTCAGGCAAACAGGCGAGTATGAGGACTTATTAATATCCAGGTTCAAAGACTGGAAAGAAGTTGCATTTGTGGTCAGTGAAATCATCCAAAGTGATCTCTCATAGTTTAGAGAATATGAATTTCTTTCCAACTTCGCTGATTCTTACATCAGCGTAAACACATTCCTGTCCAGTCTGAAATGATTGCCTCTGTCTTTCATGTTCCGTGCATCTCCCGCTCCTTTCAATCACACCTTCTCTTTTCTCATATTCTATTATTTTTGTTTTAGCTTCCCCCCGCCCTCATGCTCTCTTTTTGTATTTTTCTGCCTTGACAGGGAACGGTTTCGCCTGTCATGTCACACTTGTGACTGACTGCGTGATGGATGGTATTCTGGTTAGAGCTCTGCTCTGTTTAAGGCACACAGCGGGGGCAGAAGCACCCCGCCACCTCCCACTCTACCTGTCACGCACCGCACCCTGCTCACGTCACCCTGTATTACTTGGATTTTTCTCTTACCGCTTCTCCTTTTTCAAATCAACCTTGCTCCGGCTCTCCAACCATTTGTTGTCTGGCACTATTTGTCTCTCTGCCATATATCTGACTCCTGCAGCCAGTCCATCATTGTCTTATACTTTGTATTGTGAGTCATCCTGCATTTGCATTTCGTCGTCATTTTTAGCACAAGGTAATATCCTGTGATGATGCTGTCTCCTCCTGTAAACCTGTTAGCTGTCTGCTGTTTAGTCGCAGGGTTTTTATGCTCCTTAAAACTTCTCTGCAGCTCAATATTTCTCCCTCTGCAGTAGCATTGTCTTTCAACAGACAGTGTAATCTAATGGTACCCATTTTACACATTTTTTCCATTAGGCTCTTCTGTTCTCCTGTCTTTTTGCTCCCAATTATTTCCTTGCAGTAGCCCATCCCGCTAATCATAGTGCACGGATGGACAAAGTGTTAAAATTTAGTTATGCTAACAAGGGGCAGGGCAAGTGCAGCCTTTTTTTTTTTTTTTTTCCAGGGGTTGCTCCGGTAATGGGTCCTTGACTGATTGACAGGCCTATTCTCTGCTCCTCCTGAGTGACAAGTCTGCAGTCGCCGCTGCAACGTAGGAAATGAGAGTGGAATTACAATACCAACCATGTCACCTCCTCAGGGGACAGGAGAAAGGAAAATACAATCACAGTCCCCATCAAACACACGCGCAAACACACACAGTCTCCATTGAGCTGCACACACACACGCACGCGCACACCCAGACGCCGGTGATGTATTTACCTGCCATTATACTGGTTTGTACTTGGGCGTAGAATGAAATCCTACCCAGCCATTTAGGCGATAAAAATGAGTGTAAAGCTGCATGTCTGTGGACTTGTAGTCTTTGGGTTATAGTGCTTTTAAACTTGGTTAAAATCAAACACATTTGACCAAATTCAGCCCCTTACGTGTTATTAATTCACAAGATATTTTTTGCCTGGAAACATTTCACATAGTTTGTTTTGTTTTTTTACGAGGAAGTGTCGAGGCGAGTATTGAAGGGAGGGTAATTTATTTCAACCCGGTCCTCCTGTAGGGAACTTTGAGTAAGTGTGTGAACAAGTGTGGTTTTTCTTAGAAAGGGCTGTGAAAACACCCTTAATATTTTAGGGTGTCCCAGGGATTTGTTTAAAGAAACTGTGAAAAAGACAGAAAGTCTCCCTCTGTCTGCTTTTTTGCGTCTGCGAGTGTGTGTTTCCGCGTGTGCAGAAAAAAATGAGGAGACACCGAGTAAAAAAGACCGAGAGCGTGCAGGAGAGCTGAGGTATCTATTTACACCACATGACAAAATGCAAATTCAAATCCGCAGATTTCTCCTCCGTCAGTCAAGTCTGAGTAATATAATCCTTCTAAGCATGGGGGGGGGGGGGGGGGCAAAAAATAAAAGATACTGATCCCACTGACCGAAGCATCAACCACTGAGTGGCCCCGCAGCTTTGCAGCCTTCGTCCGGTTCGTGCTGGTTTTCCACCATATGCACTACTCCCTCAGAGTCATTACCAGGTCTGGTTAATACAATGCTTTTGTAGATTAAAGTCTAAGTGGGGACACTTCCTATTAAAAGCTTTATATTGTGGCTGCTTTCACATAGAGACAGCCAACGTCCCGGAGTCTGTTTGTGCTGCATTTACTGTCGTTCCCCTGTCGCTCTTCCTTTACTGCCTGTGGTGCGAGCGGGGGTGTTTATGAGTTTATAAAGGCTCATGACGCATCATCGTGCTTTTACAAATTCAGACATGAAAACTCAGCCTACACGCCCTTCCCGCATGCTCCCCCGTCGTCAACCCCCCCATCCCCCTCCGTTCCCCAACCATCCCAGCACACTCATTTAACCTTGTTAAACCCTCTAAACCGGGCCCCTCAAGAGCTGTTACATGCCACAGCAATTTCTAACCGGGGATTCATTTCCGTCACCGTTAAAGGGGGAAACGATTCACATCAGCCGTCTAGAATTTACAGACACCATGCTGAAGATCTTTAGAGGAGGAGGAATGGCCAGTGGTGTGATGTTACTTGAAGATGTGGCCTTGGGGGCAGAGATAGAGACAAGAGGCAGGCTGGTTAGTGCTCGGAAACAACTGCCGCAGCCTTTTGTGGCGTGACAGGCCAACACGAGGTGAAGGGTTTAGGGCTATAGGAGCACGAGAGAGCCAGCAGTGGAGGCAGAAAGACAGATCAGTGACTTTATTGTAAAGCAGCAGCTGGACGGGCGCACAGCCGCCATAATGAACCCTATTGAAGGTGAGCAGGAGCCAGGTGGCCAGCCTTTCAGGAGTGGACAAAAGGCAATCAGCCTTGTGCCCCCCTTTGTTTGTGCGTGTGTGTGTGTGTGTGTGTATGATGCACATACTCCTGTACAAGTGGAAGGGGGATCAGTCAGAGAATGGAATTGTGTATGGCACTGAGAATTGCTTTCAGGGGAGCTGGAGTGTGCTGCTGTAGATGGACTGGTATTATAGCCTCAGCTGACATCTATTGGAAAATCCCTTCAGAATTCATTGTGGTTAGAATAAAGTCCTGGTGTCAAGCATAAGAACGTTCAATAATTCTCCACTCAAAATTGATAGTTTTGAGTGTATTGCACCTCATGGTGTCATGGGCTTCTGAAATTGTTTTTTCGTTGAGCTATAGGTTTCCAATCCCACAGTTAATGATACTTGTGTTTTATTCTTCCAACTGCAACCATCTGTACTCTTGAGTTTCGAACTGTCTCATGAGTGCACCTGTTTGAATGAATAATGGCTGGCGCAATATTGTGCTGTTAAGGAGCGTCATATGGGGGAAGAAATGATGATTGTCTCCTTCCTAGAGAGGTTCTCGGAAGCCACAGCATGGGGGCCCACTCCATAGATAAACCACCAGATGTTTCAGCGCCACAGACTCGGCTATGAATCTTCTTAACTGCAGCTCAACCCCCCGAATGACAGAACAAGTATATGGTCAAATCACTGTTTGTGACAGCACCCCACAATTTTAGCTCTCCTAACAACCACCATTGATGGTTTTCCTTTACCCGTCCCCGCCCCTCAATTCCACGGTTCTTCCTCACATTTTTTTTTTATCCTACTTGCTTTAGCTCCTGTGGCACGTGGCTATATTTCAAAGTGTGCTGTTTGCTGGTGCTAATGCATTTAGTATCAATGGCTAATTAAAACTGCAACATCACTTTGGTAAAACATCTGTTCCGCTCCTAATAAGCAGGGCTGTCTTGAAGCGATTGCGTTAAGTGTCATTAAGTGCTGATCAAACGATGCTGCCCGGTCAGCGGTGGTAAACGTTGCTGATGCTGACTTGTGCATGCCCTGAATTCTAACACATCCCATACCCTACAATCACAGTATATCTTCCTCTCCTTCTAGCTCATGGTTGCTTTGCTCCTTGAAATATGTTTACTTTGTGACTATTTTATGTACTGTATTATTGGTATCATCTCATACATTCGTCTTTATTTTCATGGTGCTTGTTAACATCTGTTCAGGGACAAATATGAGCATTCTACTCTAAGTGGGCTCACTTATTGTAGTTTTTCTGTAAATAAAGATAAACAAACAAAAACGTTCATTTTTAAAAACATGAATATGATCCATAATCTTGGTTCATTGGCCTCAGAGTACTGAAAGAAAACATGCAAACACGTGGATGTTGTTACAGTGGTAGTACGATTTGATAAATCTACCCTGACCGTTGGTGTTTCGGACATCCAAAATGGGGATTTTATTACTGTTTATCATATTAAACCTCAGAATCGAAGCTTCATGCCTTGTTCCCACTGTGTTGTGTTGACTTGCGCGATATCAGCAAAGGGAACAACAAATTCTTCCCTATCTGGGGCAGCCATTTACATACAGACCAAAAAAAAGAGACAGGGGGGAAAGAGAAGTGGAAAGAGGGAAAGATAACCAACAATGAGCATTTAAAAGTCAGAGAGCAGAGAGAGAAGAAGTGAATTTTAAGGGTGGTGCGGGATACTTCAGATAGACTGATGGTGTGTTTCCTAACTAGGTCAGACAAAGGAACCCATGACATCTGACTGACCTCAGTGGTTGATATGGTGAGATAATGTAGCTGACGGTCTGTCTTCTCAAGCATACACCTTGATTTTAAAGGCAATGACACCCCAAGCCGATGGTCGGCCGTCGACCAAAGTCAGACCGTCGGTGAGCATCTGTCTTCAGCGTGCGTTGGCGTCAGCATCTTTTCAGCCGATTGAGCATGTTGAATCTGCGGCGAGATAATTGGATGAATTGTTGAATTGTCGGTGAGAGAGATCACTCTGATTGGCTGTTCAGGTTTTATTCCCTCGCCCCTGTAGCGAGTGAATCTGCCTGTAGTGAAACCGGGGCTAACCGGTGCTTCCTCCTCAGGCTCCACTTCACTCAGCTGCCTGACAGACCCGCTGCTTCTTCACACTTTAACCTGAATAACAAACCGGGGCTAGCTGGGGGCGGCTAGTGGAGCGTTAGCCGCAGCATGACCGGAGGGAAGCACAGCCAGTTAGCCTCCACTAGCCTCCGAGCTAGCCCCGGCTCTCCGTTTGGATCCAACCGGAGCACTGAGCCCTGGTTTGTTATTCAGGTTAAAGTGGGAAGAAGCAGCGGGTTTGTCGGGCAGCTGAGTGAAGTGGAGCCTGCGGAGGAAACACCGAGACCGTCTGGATGCAATAGTCCGTGGAGGTGCTGCAGTGCTCGGCTGCACAGATAGAAACCCCTCGGCTGACAGGATGTACCACTCTCTCACTCCGCTACTTTGTTTACTCTCAGGCACGCGCAGAACGTACGTGCCACTTGGCCGTCGGATGTAGTCCATGTAGTGTGTTCAAATGGAACTGACACAGGGCAACGTAGACGACATAATAGTTGGCTTTCGTTGCCGCTAGTTCTTTGATGTCAGTTTGGTGTGTCAGCACCTTAATAGATATGGAAGCAATTTAGCGTCAGATACCCAACCCGAACAAATGATCAGCCCCTTCTATCCTTTATTTATACATCAGAGAAGACAGTGTTCTCTAAAGTATGGTAACATATTTCTCTGTTGGCCGAGAGCAGCCAAATGTGTACACATTTCACATACATCATTATCCTTTATTTAAAAGTTTGATTCTAAAGATTATCTGGAGGGTAGTCGAACGTACTTTGTTAAACCGTAATAAAAACAAAGTGAGTCATGTCAAGGTTTACAGACTGCATGAAGTTTATTGCCCTTGCGATGGTCTTTTTATTAAAACATAATGGATTTGGCTGGCTGGCACTAATCTCCAAGGCTTTTGTGTTTCTAAAGTTGCTCTTTTCCAACTCGACTTTCTCCGCTCTTTGCTCCCTTCCGCCACCCCGCCTGGATCGCTCCTCTTTTAGTTACTGTATTTCTGTTCTTTAGTCTTTTCCGTGCATCCCTCTATGCAAGTGTTCTGTCGTTTGTCCCCATATAATGTCTAAAAGGCAGCATTCCAAGTCCTATTGTGTAAAGCATTGGTGTGCATTGCTGAACTAATGGCTTTTAAGATGTCAAAGGGAAATGTAGCGCACAGAAAAAGAAAACGCCTTGCCCTGTGTGGGTTTTCATCTAAAATTGGTTCCTGTGCACTGTGCACTCGGACGGCTGCCATCCATTCTGCAACCAACCTCCCTCTCTCCCTTCCTCTCTCTCAAAGAATGGTTAACAGCAGCATGCAGCGCCGGCAATTCAAGTGAATGCATATGAAATCTGCTAATGTTCACACCACCGTGTGAACTTAAAAGCATGCCATACAAAAGATGTTCCCGTATCTAGTGTTTTTTTGCAGTGTGTATTTTACTCTCAGATGTGGCACTCTCAGGTGTGTAAAGAGTGAGTTGCTGCCCGTTCAAATGTGGCAGTGGGATGGATCTGGTCCCATTATTTCCACCCCTGTCTTGTAAAAACAGAGTCCGGTCGGCTCTCAGGTGAGCAAAGAAATCTCACATCCGCCACAGAACCACAGAAGCCATCAGCTTATACAATGCTTCTTTGCTCTGGCAATCTTTTACCTGGCAAATAAAGGGCTGTGTGAGTTTTATCAGCACCGCAATGCTCCCTCTGAAGGCTTCCTCTCAGGAAATGGAGGAGGAAGTGCGGGGTTGTGCACCGTCAGTTATCAGATATACAGTAGTTGCTCTGGGATATTACTTGCTGATAGATTCTGAATAAGACATCTGCCAAAATGCTTAGAGAGTCACTTCTTGCATAGGTGCTTCACAGGAGAGCAGAAGCTATTTGATTCCGAGATTGGAAATGCTAGAAGTTGCAATTGTTCCGGTTCCTATCGGTGCGACATAGTGAAATTGCATACAGCCGTACTCTGCCCCCTCCCTCCCCTCCTAATTTGCCAAGCCACGTGGGTTAAGAGGATGTGTAACCAACACGAGAGGACAACTCTACTATATCCACAACACTTGTGCCGACACATCTGACAGGTGCTAAAATGAGACATAAGGGCCTGTAAAACCCGGACATGGAGAGCTGAGAAGCTGCAGAGAGGAAACACAGAGACGCTGCTGTCTCAGGCCATAACCCGGACGGCATCACTATGTACCATTTGTCTTCATGGATGTGACAGTCTTTAATTATTTCCAGGGGAGGCTGAATGATTTGTATTTCCGTCAATGAGCTATGAGCCTTTTCTTCATCTAGTGTTAACGATTTAACTAAGTGCCTGTCATGTACTTTATCTGCATATGAATTCTGTTAGCCATATTTTCAAGCCCAGCATATTCCCGCTGATAGCTATATGATTCTCTGGCTTCTGTTTAATTATCATTATCATTAGAGTAAAAGGTAATTGTATTACTACCGTTGCTATTGCTATAATTGGCTTTACCAGTGGTCCAATGGCTTTACTGTGTTTTTTTTTATTTTTTTTTTTTTTAAGAGACGTCCTTCAGTCGACAATACGCTAATGAAATTCTTTTTGAAAATCAACCTGCGAGCTTTGAAGCTCTGCTTCTCGCTCCATTTCGTGTTCTTTGTTTTGTTTGTTTGCCTTGTACATTGGTGAAATCTTTCCTGAAGCCCTTTTTTCCCCCCCCACTCTCTTCCCCTCCTATTTCCCAAGACATTGCCGCTGTAAATAGATTTACCTTTCCCCATAGCAAAGTCCTTTCTGCATATGTTTTCCCTCCCAGATCAAGCCTTTCATCCTTGACTATCTGACTCTTTCTTCTTAACTTGAGACTAAACTGAGGGGACAGATTGATTCAAGGTGTCACCCCCCTCCAGCATCTCAATGTTACCATTAAGTTTGGTTCCATTTATATTTCCACGCCATTAAGCGGCGAGGCCTGCCGTATTGTTTTATCTGTGTCTAGTCAGTTGTATATTTCCCTCCATTTCATTAGAAAGCAACATAAATAAGCCAAAAATATGTGCACGCATCAAATGAAAATGTGTGAAAATAGTCTGTTTAAAGATGTATTAGCACTCTCTGCCATTATAAGAGCCTTACTAAGCTGACAGTGTTACCTTTCTATTCATAACATTTAAATCTTCCTGCCATATGACAGCAAACAATGTAGGAGTGGCTTCCAAAATCCCCAGTAATCCATCTTCTCTGTGATTACCGCAAGAACTGGCTCTTAACTGCTTGTGACAGCCAACATGAAACACTGAGACAGATGTCATAAGTTATTGTCGTTGGCAGTCAAGAGGCATTATGCAACTTTAATGATGACTTTCATCAAGCTTCACAAAGCCCCGTCGACTCGGAACGAGGATGCCGTGTCGCTGGCTGTGCGATGTCTCTCCAGCCCTGAATTCAGCATTCCGAGAGCGTGAGCTGCAACGAGAGGAGCATCGCTCCCAAAAGACTTACTGGAGCATGGCCTGGAGCCACCTTGAACTATACCACTGCTCCTCAAATAACTCAAATGGAGGTCATTTTGCAGAGGGAAGTTACTGTAAGTACAATGGATGTACTCAGTGTGCAGCAATGGCCCGAGGAGTCCGAGAACATAAATGAGGCCTGGGATATTACATTTCAATCTCTCCCTCTTTCTCATCTCTCTGTCATCTGTGCACACATGCACAACATGCAATCTCCATTTCTCTTTTTCTCTCCAGCAAGTTTGGTTCTTAGAATAATTTACAGTGACAGTGGCAGAAGTCCACAGATTGCAACTCCTACTCGCGTCCCTCAGCTCGTTAACGTTCAGACAGTGTAGTTCCTGTTCCAGCTTTCACTCTCCCCTGACAACATGTCCCTGATTCTTGCTCAGTGCCTATTTTCAACCCCATTTCTCACACCTAAATCCTTCTCCGTAGGACGAGCGTGTCCCACTGTCTCACATTTACCCTCAGTTACCCCGGCCCTGTTATGTGCAGCATCATGGAAACCCACTCATCTACAAATGTTTCCTTTTTTTTTATGCATGGTTACCGGCCCGCCCGCAGAGACATAATCCTCTGCCCAACTCATCAGGCTGCTAATAACGATAGTCACTCCTGCCAAGCCACCCAGAGGAGAAAGAGAAAACGAGGGCAGCGGCCGGGTTGGGTCTGAGTAGGAGGAGACAACGAGGTAAGGAAGCAAATCCTTTTTGAGGATGATCTGGCTTCTGAACTTAACGAAAAAAATATCATTTGCCAAAGACCACCAAAGTGTAATGTGCAGCCCTAATGAATGGGAATAGCAAATGAGGGACTGGCATATACAAACACAGGCTGTCTGAATAATTCCATTAGAAAACAGTCAATGTTCATTTGGGCCGTAATTAGGCCCCCTCTCCCAGAGACATGCTGGCCTGATTGATAGTCAAATTGCAGGAGATTGTGTTTACTTTTTCATCCTATCTAGTTAGAAATTCTTCCTACGTCTCATGTCTTATGTTCTCTCTTTCATCCCCAACCCCCCATCCGTCTCATGAATAAAGCAGCAGAATGGCCGGAGGTTGATTCGTGGAAACAGGAAACACAATTATTGTAAACTCCAGGTACACCTCTCTAAAGGGAAGATGGGGGCGATTGCAGATGCATTACATCGTAATGGGTGTGTGCGGATGCGTGCGTGTGTGTACGCTTGCTTTGAAACCCCCATTAAAAATGTAATTTGTCTGTCATTGCTCTGAAATCAGGCTCACTTGCTCTTTTTCGAAATATTTAAATATTCCCAAAATATTTTACTGGAGAGAGGGATTTTTTAAACAAGCGTTTGAGTTATCTCTTTCCATTGTGCTTTAGTAGAAAATGCTGGCTTTATTCATGGCTTATGGTACAACGTTTTATCTGCGACAGTCGAGGTATGGCATCACGGTCTCATCATGATCCTTGAAATCTTTCGCCTTAGGCCAACACATGGTACTTGCTGCGCTACAGTGTTTTTGCAGAGGGGGGAGTGTGCCTTCCAGTACAGTGTTTTGTGCAGTTAACACACGTCACATTCCTTGGCAGCAGGAGTGTGTGTGTGTGTGTGTGTGTGTGTGTGTGTGTCTATGTCCCATATATCTCTGTGGCCATCACATTTGGGGTTTACTTGACCTTGTACTTCATTCCACATAACTGAAACCTGTTATCCTCATTCGTGGACACTTTTATTGTGCCATCTAGTGGTAGTGAGAGCCCAATACACTACTAATCTAAAGCCCTTTTTAAATAGGAATTGTGCAAATTTGCAGGAAAGCCCAGTCAGTTTTCTTTCAGCATTGGCAGTATAAAAGCAAAATCGGGGAGTGCGGCAAAATGCCACCTACCTACTTTTGTTTATACAGAATGCGCCTTTTTCGGGGCAATGGGGGGCGTGAGCAAGTAACAAAACGTGTAGCTCAGCGTGTGACGTAAACAGTGACGTGGGAGGGAAGCCGCGGCTGGTCAGTCGTTCAGCGATTCTCTCGTAAGTTCTTCACTGTCCCCGTCATCTGACGGTTAATGGCCTCTTTGTTTGCGAGGGCAAGGAGGGCGCGCAATTCCTTGTCTCCCCAGTTGCTCATCTTTACAGTGTCTGTCAGGTTTGCATTTCCCTCTTGCTACTAGCTGCTCGCTAATTCCTGCTATCAGCTGTTTCCTGTTTATCCACCGCCAGTGGGTCCCAGGTGCAGCGTCATCAACAGCTCCTCCCACAAGTCTTGAACTCGTTCTTTTAAAACCAAAAAGGTTCCGCCAATATGTCTACCCTACGAGGCGTAAAATTGGGCACCTCGGATCAACTCGCCAATCCGGCTCTGTGTGTCTAAATGCTCACAGTTTGCCGGCAAAACGG
This sequence comes from Epinephelus lanceolatus, assembly GCF_041903045.1. NCBI lineage: Eukaryota > Metazoa > Chordata > Actinopteri > Perciformes > Serranidae > Epinephelus > Epinephelus lanceolatus. The sequence continues at coordinate 32,626,959 of NC_135752.1, forward strand.
TCCAACATTCGTCAAAAATCTGGCAGTGTAAAAGGGGCTTATGTAAAACAAGATGGCAGCCAACTCTGCTAAGTCAGTCTGCAGCTGATTCCAACACAAAAGTAAACAAGGTCCACAATCTGATCAGATTTTATGATTGAAACTTGTTTATCTATGATTGATAATGTTTGTAGTTTTCTATGGCGACAAATTTGACCAGTTTTGTGTGTGTATGTCACTTAGTGGGTGGTATTTGCTATGATGTTAGATGGCATGTGCTGCTGTCATAGCTCCCCAAATAATGATTCTATTTTTGTGAGTACCCTTGGCAACTTCCTGCTACATCCTGATTGCATCCAGTTGTAAGGTGATTCCAAGTCAAGTGATTGTAATACGCTGCTGTTTGCCTGTTTTTCAAGACGCTGCTTTCATGTGTTTTTTCAAAAACCCATCCGTCTCACTTGTGATTGGCCTAAATTTTTTCATCCGCTTCACATTTTCTGGATCCCCATTGTTTACCCATTCATGCAAGAAAAAAAGGGAATAAAGAACAGGGATAATGCAACACTCGGTACTTTTCTTCGACTGTTCTGCTACCGAAGGGTGTACGCATTTCGCAAGTACCCGCGACAGCAGTTGTGTTTTCTTTATTGTCCGCTCAGGAGTCTGATGAAAAACGCAGCCTGCATGATCCAATGGCAGCACACTCACCCTGGCAGCCATGTGTGCAATCGGAGTGTTCTGGCAGCGCCTGCGATAATGACTTAATATCAGTCCTCCCACGGCGGAGCAGATGAGAGCACAGGTGTGCAGATTGTCCCCTGTCACATGGCACTGCAGGGCCCACACACGCCATTCTCTATTACTTATCCCACCATCGGGCCGCTAATGTACACACTGACATTAACACGCGCACACACACATGCACACACACATATATATCTATATATAAAATCCCAGTTTCTCCACAGTCCACTAGCTCTTCCTGGGTGTTTTTCTTTTTTCGTTTTTTTCATTTGACGCATGTGCAGCCCATTGCCTCTTAGGCGTGGAGACGTTCTCCTCTCAGGAGGAGAAGGCACTGTAGCTTTCTTTATCTTTCTCTCTTGCTTGCTTTCACACTCCCTCCTTCTGTCTCCTTCTCACTCTCCACTCTCTGTCTATCTCTCTCTCAAACGCCCACGCTCTCACATGTGCCTACATAACCACATTGTCTTGCACAAACACAGCAGGGGGAGAGGAGAGGGGAATGGTGATGACTAGCGATGGGAATGTGTTTATAGCTTGAATCTCATCCGAAGCTGCCGCAGCTGCCCCCAAACAAGGCAGGACGGACCCAGCTGCTATCAGGACAGAGCACACACGGCTCTGTCAACAGGTCAGGGTGCTCCACGGCCCCACACTTTTATTTTCCTCACTAAGTGTAACAGCTTTTTTGTGCTTTAAGACCAGGCTAAATTTAATCCCATTTCAGTTCTGCTTCTGTTCTGATCTACTCAACCTGAAACCTAAGCCGACAAAATGTTGCATTTTTGTGATCGACTCCAAATGGAGGCAAAAAATAACTGCTTGAAAACAATCTAGCACAGATCACAGTTTGCTGCTGTTTATCAAAGATAGAAACACAGACAAAAGTCACGCGTGCTTGAAATGATAATATCATATCTACAACTCTGGGTCTTATTTTAGAAGGTTTGGCCCTTGTTTCTTTCACACCACGACAGACACCATGTTCCCAGATCTCAGCAGTTTCTGTGGTGAGAACAGTGTTATCATAACCTGTAAAAACCGACAGCCAAAATCTGTCATAATAAGCCTTAACTTTTCAATAAACTAGAATTATCATTTTACATGCTTCATTTGACACAGCTGTGGCACTCCGCAGGTGAGAGATGTGAAGTTAAAGTGATGAGGCACAGGCGCCCGAGCATATTCCCACATGATACAATTCAGTAATCTGTCACACAAGTTAAAACAGAACAACAAAATCTCATAGTATATTCCAATTGAACACTGAAACATATGGTTCAAAAACAAAACAAAAATGGATCTTAACATGGATGTGTCATTTAGGTAATTATACATATCCTTTTGCACTGCAGATCCTGGAAGCAGCTAGCATGTTGGTCTCAGTTTGGCAGTTTGACTCACTGCTAGACACATACATGGGATACATACTTCTGCATTGAATTGACAGTGCACCTGTAGCCAGACCTGCACCCCCCAGAAATGTAACTACATGTTGCACCGACGCAGACCTCCTGTCTATTTCTGTAAGCTGAAACCATTTCCCTCAGTGGAAACAAAGCTTTTATTTACTTTAATTTCACAGATATGCAAAAATAAATTGTGAAGACGATAAAGACTCCACAAAAATAGCATTTTAAATCTTGTGTGTGATTTATCCTGGCTTCATATGAGTAGTGGAACTCTCAGCTAGCTTGTGCTAATAATGTTAGCATGTTGTATTTGTTTGGAAAACATGTTTAGTATAAGACAGTTGTTTTGTCAGTGAACCTTGCAAGTTGCAATGGAGCGGAATTTTGTAACGTTACCTTTGTTAAATGTTGCTGTTGTCCCTGGCTTCATTTGAGTAGAGGAAAAGTCCACTAGCTGCTAAGCTAATTTATACAATGTAAAACGCCATAGGCTTGTGCTAAAAACATTAGCATGTTGTATTTGTGGGGAAAATGTGTCCAGATAAAGACAAGTGTTTGTCTGTGAATGCTGCGAGTTATAGTGAAGCTGATTTGTGTACTTGTGTTTGGAATTGTGGCTGTTAAGTCATGTTTAATGTGTGTTTTGAGTGTGTTTAGAATCAACTAAACTATACAGCACTTGGCAACAGCCCCACCGCCGACGAGTGTTTTGGAGGTGTAATTGCAGAGTGACACAGACATGCCACGCACAAGTATAAATGCTCACACTGGCGAAGGCCACACACATAGTCTACATCGTAGGCTCTGCATAGAGCTGATGCACAGTATAAATCCTGCTTTACAACGTGCTTCAGGTTTACCATCCTCCTATAGATGAGCTAGAGTAGTATGGTAATTGGTAGTATGGTAATGGACTTAAGCTGGTGTAAAATAGTTTTCTGGGAAAAATAATCAGATTATGAGTAGAGTATAAACACTAGATTTAGAGTAGAGATGTTTAGATCAAAATATTATGGATTTAGTGTTCTCACTATAATAAAATGATGAATACAAAGTAATATAGGGCAGCTCAAGACAATGATGCTCGAGACTCAAGTATTGTGATATCACAAATGTCTGACTGACACCATCATAAAAGGAGCAAAAGGTCAGATATATTTTCCAGGAACATGAATGCTTTCTGTCTTTGATTTTCTTTTAACATGTCGGTTAAAAATTCATGCAGAGCTATTACGTTTTGGGGACGTGTTTGAAGTAATTTGCACTGTCAAGATGATTTTCTAAGCAGCAAATTTAGCCCATAACAAGCAGTGACTCAGCCAAGGAGCTGGATATATTCAAAGCAGTGGATGTACAGGTCTGAGAAACATTTATTTTAAGGTTGATGAGTTTGTGTAAGAAATGACATAAATAAATTTACCCCTGGCAGCTGTTATAAATGATTACTGTGATGTCACATGCAGCGTGTTTAAACCAACGTAATTTAAAAGAAAAAGAGTAGTAAGACTCAAGTTGAAAATCATTTTTCAGTTAAGAAATCTGGTGAGTTATTATATCTGTTTTCAGGAAGGGTGCATATGTTTAGCCTAAAGAACATGAACACATGGCCTGGGGTAAAAATACCACGCATTGGTGTTGTGTCTCCAAGAGTTAATCCATTTATTTCATATTTTATGCACAGCTGATAATAGTGGGAGAAAAAAATCCTCTTTGAACTAAATATTCAATGTCACAACATAAAATACAAACTTGCCTGCAGTGTGTTGCTTGTTTCCATACAGTATGTTTTGAATCAAGCATTTACTTTATACATTTCTTCCATCACTCAGAGATCAAGATCAGGGCAATGTGCTGGTTCTCTGGAACATTGCTTCAAAGAAGCGTTGGGCCATTCACTAAATGGGACCTATTATGCTCATGTTTACAAGGGTACAAGGGTTATACTTGTATTTTGGGTCTCCTATGAAAATATGTTTCCATGCTTGAATGACTGTAACAAAGAAAATCAACACTTTCAACCATGAAAATTCACCAACAAATGCTTCCAAAGCAAAATCTTCACAACATTTGAAGTTTGAATAGTTTGAATAAAAATAATATCCAAAATCGTGGGAGATATCAACAACACTTGCAAATAAGGTTACATGTTTCCCTGACATTAGCTACAAGAAGCAGTGTACTTGCAGCCAGTATGAGTATCGCAGCATTTACTCTGAAAAACCACCAGTTAAAGCTTCTAAACCAAAATCTTCACAACTGGACATGTTCCAGCAAAAGTATGATCAGAAATCGGGGAGAAATTAACAATCTTAGCAAACAAGATTACATGTTTCCCTGACATTAGCATGTAGCTACAAGTAGTTGTGTACTTGCAGCCAGGGTATGAAAGTAGTGTAGTAGAATTTACTCTGAAAAAACACCAGTTAGTGGTTCTAAACCAAAATCTTCACAACTGGACATGCTCCAGCAAAAATATGACCCAAAATCAGGGAGAAATCAATAACATAAGCAACCAAGATTACATGCTTTCCCAACATTAGCATGTAGCTACAAGTAGCAGTGTACTTGCAGCCAGGGTATGAAAGTAGTACAGCAGCATTTCACTGTGCAAAACCACTACTTAAAGCTTCTAAACCCAAATCTTCAAAACTGGACATGTTCCAGCAAAAATGTGATCCAAAATTGGGGAGAAATTAACAACATTAGCAAACAAGATTACATGTTGCCCTAGCATTACCATGTGGCTACAAGTAGCAGTGTACTTGCAGACAGGGTATGAAAGTAGTATGGTCACATTTACTGTGAAAATCCACCAGTTAAATTTTCTAAATCCAAATCATAACAACTAGATGTTTTTCAGCAAAAATATGATCCAAAATCAGGGAGACATCACAACATCAGCAACAGAGATTGCACGTTTCCCTGAAGTTAGCATGGAGCTACATTAAGCAGTGTAGGCTACATAACTGACGGAGCTTGTTGTTTACCTTAATTATTTGAAACTCTGGCCATGTTTAATATGAAAATCCAACACTAGGACATTATATATGACAGGGAAAAAAGGAAAAGTATATTAGGTTCCCTTTTAAAGGCTTGTTCTTTTGGCTGATCCAAGCATGTTTGTGTGAAAACTAGGAGCTGACGAATGTTTCTCCTCTTTCACTCCTTTTCTGCTTTAATTTTCTTTGTACATGTTTCTGTGTGCAGCTAGAAGTGACTGGCTGCTCCTGTACCCTGTATTGTGATGTGTGCAAGCACACTGCAGTATTTTTCAATTTTCTTTATTGGGTAAAGGCAGAACAAGTTTATCTAGTGAAGTAGCTGAAGAGCGTTTGAATTCCTATCGCCACATCAGTTACAAGAAGCGATCTTCAAACATCAGTGGTTAATTCTGCTAACCTCGTGACATGTTCAGTACCTTGCAGCTTCACAAATGCATGAATCATATCATTTGTATTCGGAGCTGAGTGGATTGTGGGTGTAATTCAAGATAAGGTTGGAAAATGAAAAGCTGTGCATGGAGTTCATTATTGGGCAAGTTGCACATTCAGTAACAGCACTAAAGGATCAATAATACTGAGGCGCTTTTTGATAAGTTTGAAAAGGTATAGATATCAAACTGCTGGTTACCTTGGACAGAGTGTTGGAGAAATAACACTTAAAAATCAAGTGCAATTCAAAAAAAGGCTTATGATAACTAAAATCACCTGAAGTGAACTAAGGTAATCCCAAAAATACAGGTGGCATTTCCAGTAAAACTCAGTTAAACAGAGATATACTTCCAACAGGTACCTGTGCAATGCATGTGGTGTCTTAAGTAAGATTCCCTAGAAGTGACAGCAGTCTAATCCTTGGTAAAGCTCGGGAAATGGTGCTGTTGGTTAGATTCTGTGCTAATATTAGAGCTTAAACAAAGAGCAAACAGGAGAACTAGGGCAGGCTGATTTTATTTACACATACAGGTTTAGTTCATTTCTCAAGAATCTAGGCACATTCACTATTAAATAGTCCAGAGTACTGACACATGAATAAATTACCATAAACACTGGAATGAAATAATGAAAAACATTACACAGTCTATAGTGTTTCCATGAAAGTTATGAGGATCCCATTTCATTCAGTATTTATTACCATTTTCTGTCTGTAGCTGGAGGGTATAAGTCATCTTTTTCATTGAGAGCAGATAGTGTCGATGGAGAAACCCACTGTTGGAGGTGTTCTCTGGAGCCACCGTTTAGTGGTAGTTGTTTAGCTTGCAGCCATAAAGATCACTTTTAACATACAAATCCAAAATAGAGAAAAAAGGAACATAAAAATGACAGTAAAACAGTTTACACATGAAATAATTACAAGGAACATTCTCCCAGAGAGGCTTGGATGTATAGACAAGGCCAGGAAGGTGTGGTCACAGTCCAGTGCCATTCCACACATCTCCCAGCAATGGTACTGGGACCCAGTTATTTTGATTTTTGCTTGACAGTTATGACAGGCAGGGGGAAAAAATCAATGTTGTGAAACATACAGTATATCTCCTCAGGTCAAGGAGCTGAAGGAGGAAGAGTGGGTCTACCCAGCCAACAATGTCATATTTATATACTACCTATTTGCAACAGCAACTATGTCTTGAAGGAAATGCAATGTTGCTCAGATTTCTTTTTTATTTATTTATTTAAATTAAGCTAGTTAGCTGCAAAATATCGATGTAACCTATCTGCAAATCGCTCACTGATGATGTGTTCCAATCCTTTTCCCTACACTCTATGCCTCCAGCAACCAGAGCATTAATTTCTAGGCACCGTGGACTTTGTTAAGTTTAAGGAAATATTGTGGTCTTGGTCTTTTGTCATCGGTCTTCTTCTGTTTACTTGTCTTTGTGCTGAAGTTATTGAGCTTGACTCAGTGTAACATATCTTCAAATATCTTCTGGTTTCGCATGGGACATGAACCCCAGTCTCTTGGGTCAAAGTCCTGTGTATGTTTTATCAATCCACCTCCTTTCTGTGGACTGTGTTCCTCTTCATACTGCATCACCTTTTATCCTTTGCTCCCGTCATATGATGGAGGACAGCCTGCAGCACGTACTTGATCAGAGCCACCTGGTGCATGATTATGTTGTTATATAAATTATAGTGCATTACTTTTCGTAGGTATAAGTAAATAAGAACAGTCTGCTGAGTGTGGGGGCTGTGCAGCGTGTGCATAAGCAGCGATTGATACTAGGGTAAAGACTCCTCCTGGCTCTGATTGGTTGTTTTTGTTCAGGTGGCAGTGGATTCTATTAAATGACACTGGGCACACTAGAAGGAGCCAGAGGAACCTGTCTTTATCACAGATTGTCTGTCTCATGCACTACTGTCAGGATAGAATATGATAAGTTATTTATATAAAAGTTGCCAACTGTAGCTTTAACCAGACCACTTTTATAGCCTAAACTTAAAATGTGTGGGATTTATGATTCATATTCACCCGGATCACGTCCCTGAGATATATAACCATATTTTGTAGGAGACAGCTTGTAGCTACCCCTCCATTTTTATTTCCCTCAAGAACAGCTTAAGGGAATTTTCTTCAAAGTAGGTGAAACATTCACTTGGACTCAACGATGAACTGATTAGATTTTGGTGGTCAAAGGGCAAGTCTGTGTGACCTCAGCTGTCTCGTTCTCATGAATACCTTGAGGGAATTTCTTCAACTTCAGCACAAACATTCACTTGAATTAATTCAATTTCGGTGGTGAAAAGTCAAGGTCACTGTGACCTTGTCTGTGTCATATTTGTGAATGTGATATTTCAAATACACTGTGAGGGGATTTCTTCAAATTTGGCACATACATGCAATGGACTCAACGATGAATTGATTAGATTTTATTGGTCAAAGGTCAAGGTCAGTGTGACCTTGCATCTTCTTATTCTTCTTATTCTTGTTAACATGATATCTCCAGAGCACCTTAAGGGAATTTCTTGAAATTTGACGCAGGTATCCACTTGGACTGAAGAAGAAGCTGAGAAGAATTTTGTAGTTGAAGGTGAAAGGTCAAGGTCAGTGTGACCTTGCATCTGTCTTATTCTTGTGAACATGATATCTCCAGAGCGCCTTACGGGAATTTCTTTAAATTTGACGCAGACATCCACTTGGCCTGAAGAATAAACTATTTAGAATTTTGGAGTTGAAGGTCAAAGGTCAAGGTCAGTGTGACCTTGCATCTGTCTTATTCTTGTTAACATGGTATCTGCAGAGCACCTTACGGGAATTTCTTGAAATTTGACGCAGGCATCCACTTGGACTGAAGAAGAAGCTGAGAAGAATTTTGTAGTTGAAGGTCAAAGGTCAAGGTCAGTGTGACCTTGCATCTGTCTTATTCTTGTGAACATGATATCTCCAGAGCGCCTTAACGGAATTTCTTTAAATTTGACGCAGACATCCACTTGGCCTGAAGAATAAACTATTTAGAATTTTGTAGTTGAAGGTCAAAGGTCAAGGTCAGTGTGACCTTGCATCTGTCTTATTCTTATGAACATGATATCTCCAGAGCGCCTTAAGGGAATTTCTTTAAATTTGACGAAGACATCCCTTGGCCTGAAGAATAAACTGTTTAGAATTTTGTAGTTGAAGGTCAAAGGTCAAGGTCACTGTGACCTCAAAAAATGTCTTTGGCCATATTCAGGTTCTATGCTAATTATGTCTAATAGGATAAAATAATGAGGTGATGACATTTGATATCCAAAAGAACGATGAAGAACTTCACTGTGGCATCAAAATGCTCTGCATGAAACACTTTCATGGCCATTATTCAATGTCATATCTTAGGAACAGAAGGGGAAATATTTGGTCTGGTCTTTATTGATGACACTAATCTTGGGTGCCCACCTTGAGACTGTACTGATTTGATAGATCCTCTGTGCCGTCAGGGGGACAGCAGGTGTGACGCATTTGTGTTTTTACAGACGTGGATGTAAACTGTAATAGAAACTTGACTGGTGCTTGAACTTTCTTCTGACCTCTTGTGATCATGCAGATGTGACATTGCTGATGTTAGACTTATGCAAGATGGTATGTATTGCTGCTTCAACACAGGAGACCACAGGTTAGATCCTGTCTCCTACCAGCAGTCAATATTAATTCATTTCAAACTTTCTTTAAAAGTTTCAGTTTCCTAAGCTCCTCCTAACGTTAGGAGTGGCAGATCACAAAACAGTGTATGAGTCATATGAGCCGTTTTGGAAGGCACTGACAAACTACCTACAGCGTTTTATCGTCTACCTCATTTAAACCTCACTCTGTGCCTTTGCCTCTGATTTTCCTTTGTTTCCCTTTACATCTGTGGAACACAATCCCCTACTTTGAAATAACTCGCAAACCTCATCCTCTTTTTTTTTTTTTTTTTGAAGGAAAGTGATTGAGACAGTCTGTTTTCTCAGGGTGTAATAAGATTGACTCAGATGACACACCCGCTTCATCAGACTAATTGCCCTTTCTTGCAACTATGCCACGGAGGGATTTGTAAGAACCCACGGGACATCAAAGACAAGCATCGTCTGCTCATCCCTATATCCCCTGTCTCTTTAACATCCCTTCTTATAAAAACACTGGTCTGGCTTAATTGACTTGGCCCCATCCAGAGTAGCTCTTCCATATTACTGAAACCTAAGCTGCTTGTGAGTGTCATGAAGCAAGCCAGCAAGGCCCGGGGAGAAAATATTCTGCGACAGCTCCTCTCCCCTGAGCCCTTATTGTTCTTCCAACAGCACCATTGGCTGAGAATGGAACATTTGGATGATTAAAGGGATTTGTTGGCGCGCTGTGTCATGTTCCTGTAATCTCCCAGATGATGGATTAGGGGTCTGCCCTGTCATACTCCCCTAATCTGGCCTCGATGACATCTGCGTGCAAGTCCCAGTTGCCTTGACACCCACGCCGCCTTCCCAGAGGCCTCTGCTGCCCTGGAGGAGCAGCAGTCGCAATTTGACCCAGTCAGCTGGATTCCTGAATACAATGGCGTTGCATGAGCAGCTTACAGTCAAAGAATGCCTGGCACTTATCTCTCTGCATTCCTAAACTATGGCTATAATAGAGCGATTGTTAAATATGCTCCATTCTCCTCTCTTTTTTGATCCATATATCACTTTTCTGAGACATCAGAAAAATGGGTGGCAGTGATAGATAGAGCAAAATAATTACTATTCAGAATATTTTTAAACCCACGGGAGTGTCACACTTGCCATCTTTCATAATGCACATTCTTACCTGACACCAATGATTTGGCTGGATTGTCTCTCGGGATATTGAATATGATAAAGCGAGATGATATTGAAATTAATAAGGTGGAATAGACAGATGTGAGCCTTGGCCTTTGCCTTTTAAGTGGCTGTCATTGCCGTCTGAAAGGCTTCATACGGAGAAAGAAAGAGAGGGAGAAATAGAAAAGGGACGAAGGGGATGAGGCAAGAGAATAGCTTTCCACTACCGCCGCCCCTAACAATAGCCCTGTCATCTTCCTCCAAAGAGCAGATGCCCAGGTTCCTGGTGGCATCTCCAGAGAGAATGTCAAGGGAGAAATAAATCTCCCAGCCAATTTATGGGAGGAAGGTGAACTTTTTACTAGCTTTCCATGGTAAAGGCAAGAAGGAAAAATCACTGACAGCTCTGAGTGGAGATTTTCTTTCTTCTTTCCTAGTTGACATGGCATTTTTATTCATTGGACCTCCAGAATGCACTCTTGTGCAACGTGGGGGTGAAAGAGAGTCAAAAACAGTCCATGTGAAACTCCCCAGACAGCAGAATGGTAAAAAGTGAAAAAATGTTTCTTTTTACCAGAGAGCTCGAAACCCCGCTCTTTTTTTTTTTTTTTTTGCAGCCAGATTCCATTAAAGGCAAGCTGTAAATACTCATGCATGCAGCTGAAAGAGTGCAGTGTGTTTCCTATTTGCTGAACAAACATGTGACCCTGCATACACCTTTTTTTTTCCATTACACACATCTGTTGTACATGTTAGGTGGCATTTACCTCGAGCAAACAGAGTAACAAGGACACCCAATGGCAAACTGAATCGCGTAAAATTAGCTCTAATGGTCTATTTTTGTTGCTCTTGCCATCATCCAACTGAACAAAGTGGGAGATGTGAACGTACAGCCAATTGGTTTTGCAGTAAAACATGTATTTGGTAGCTGTAGGCCTAACTGCCGTATTCATGTCTAACTCTAAAAACACACAAGTGAACAGTGCTTGGGATTCAGTGCACGTGCAGCACACTGATGTATCATTTCATGCCAAACAAGGCAGTTAATATCCTTGAAAAGAAGTGTGCGAGAGAGAACCGAGAATTCTGCACATGTAATGTACAGGATGAAAGAAGAGAAGAAAAATGTTTCGGAAATGTAATGTGAATTTAAATAATAGTGCCACCTCAGAAATGCCATGCAGTGGAGTACACCCACATTGTAACTCTTCTCGGGCAAAATACTGTGGAACAAGACTAAAACTCTAATGCCATGTGAGCAGTTCCGTGAGACTGTACCTCGGCACAGTGTTGCTTTGAGCAATGCGAACATGCTGATGTTTAACAGGTATGTTTGCCATGTTTAACACGTTAGTTTTTGCTTATCAGCACTCAGATGCCCCATTTCCAACAAACACTTTCAGTATGGTACCTTTGGAACCAAAAGTAACCCTTCAGACATGGTGCCTAGACTCTAGTGTTTCCACCCCAAACAGTACTCTTAAATGTGGTGGGGTTGTTGTCTGCACTTCATCTATCATCCACAGAATAGGGTTGCAAGCTGACACTTTGAGTACAAAGTAGAAAAGGCTGCAGTGAGAGTTTCTCTCCATGGGATATTTAAAAACATCAGGTTTGTGTATTTAGTCCTTCTCAGGCAAGTGCAGGAATTTAGTGTTGCTGGAGCCCAACAGGAATGATGCTCGGCGATGCTTTTTTTTTCTTCAAATGAAGTTTAGAACATATGCAGTTCACATAATCTTGTCAAAATTAATATATAAGCCTATAAAACTTGAAGATCCACTCATTACTAAAAGTGTACGCCAAGAGAGTCATAACTATATTTTCATTAGTTTATAATCGCCTTAAAATAAGATGGTTGTGTTTTCTTTGCCTTAAAGCCAAAACAGTACGACGCGTGTCAAAACAGACCCCCCTATTATTCCCTATTTACAAACCCACACCGGCGGCGTGTTAACACACTTCGACGTGATGCGCCGTGGCACTTCTCGCTATTGTCCTATTTTCCAGCGTCGCCGGCCTTTACAAAGAGCTTCTTTTTCAGAGGAAAGCCTATTTTGTACTTCCCAGCTCCCGTAGTAGCACATTAGTAGTAACTCACATTGGTACCGTCGTTGTCTGGTTGTCGTGGTCGTCCTGCGTTGTGTGTTTTCTTTGTCTTCCTGCGTCTTCTTCCTCGTCTTTTGTTCTAATTGGCGGTTGACAACCAGCTAGTCACATTACCGCCACCTAGTGGAGAGGAGTGTGCAATAGAATTCCGGTTGATGCCCTGCAGCGCGACGCTTTCTGCGTGTGTTGGGGGTGGCTCTGTGAAGTGCAACACACACTGCCGCTGGCGCGGCGCTGTGGCCGTCAAGTGCTGCCCCCCGACACACATTGGCAGCGGCGCGCAGTGGCACCGTCGACACTAAAGTGTATTTCCCACCCCAGCCCGCTAGGTGGCTGTACCTACACTAGTTGCCAACGGTTGCCAACTGCTAGTAACGGAAGAAGAAGAGGAAAAACTTTGAGGCAACAACAGCTTGGATTTCATGGGTGAGTTTCTTATCAAAATTGTCTTATTAAAAATTTGAAGCAACCAGAGTTGATACTACGGCGGCCGCTGGAAATAGAGCAGTGGGCTGAAGCAGAGCAGCGTGGCGCGTCGGCCAGCGCCAGTGTGGGTTTGTTCATAGACTATAATGGAGGTGGGCGTTTTGCCGCGTCGCGTATGGCGGGGGTGTGTGTTGCACTTGATGCTGCCGGTGTGTTTTGGACTTTAGAATGAGCAGTTTGTATCTACATAATGGAGTAGATTCTTTTCCACAGGCTCCAATATGTACAGTAGCCCAGAATGGACAAATCACTGACTAAACACTGGCTCTAGATAGAACCATCACTTTTTTACATCAGCCACTGCACACTGGGATACCTATACACTCGATGCCACTAATTCCTACACACTACACATTTAACTCAAAGTACAGCTGATGCCAGTGGGAATAACTTTTTTGTTTTGTTTTGTTTTTTGATAAACAAAGGTATTTGACAAATCTAGGTTTTGACCTGATGATAGTGCCTAATAAAAACCGAAGGGAGTAATTTCACTCAAAGTCACAACTGTTGACCTCATGGTGGTGTAAGAGGGAAACTCAGGGAAAAGGTATTGTAAGGCTTGATCCTCTGGGAGCCATGGATGTCTGCACAATAGTTGCTGAAATATGTCAGTCTGGACCGAAGTGGTCAACAGAGAGACATCGCCATCCATAAAGAGAAAAAAAAAAGAGCTGTAGCAGTTCGGAAATAGATGTAGCACTCACTTCTCATTAAGAAAGATGCAGCAGATGCAATGACAGAACGGTTTGATTTTAAACACACAGATGGGTGCTCTTTTAAAATTATGCATAATGCTAATAGTGGGTGTCTTGATTGTACCACATGATGATAGCAATTAATTCTTGATCTTGTCAGACTGTGGCTAAACTTGCCTCAATTACTTGAGTGTCTCTAATCCCATTTTTTTGGCCTTTACTGCATTTTCAAATCATTTTTTACCACAGAATAAAAGCATCCCAGGCAGTTATTAATTAAGGCAGTAAGTGCAATTAATTAACGTAAGCATTTAATGCCAAGTCCCACCAATAAAAGTGAAACACGATGTAAAGGATGGGCTTTGGAGATTGTCTGGCTTTTTATTCAGAAGTAAGGAGAAAGTTAAGAAATTCAGAACTTTTGGAAAGCATTCTCTATCATCCTGCACACTTTTTTTTAATGAATGGGACCTGAGTGTGTGTGCGCTGGTATTTTGGTGTGTGTCTCCATGTTTCCTGTGGTGTAAGCCAGGCTGACAGCCTTGTACTGTACCGGAGGGGTTCACACTACAGAGGTCAGCGACTACTTTCACTTGTTCAGCGATGACGAGATTTTGCACTTAAGAGCATAACTCTCAGGTCTCACCAGACAGCGCAGACAAGATATTTTGACAAGTCGCTACATGACTATGTAGATGTAGCGAGAACTGTTAATTAGAAAAAAAAATGCTTCCTCATCTCCCTAGGTGATGACTCAGTGGCAGTCGAAGCTATGAAAAGAATGCAGGGAGAGAGAAAAAAAGCTGTTGTGCCAAATTTCTTAACAGGAAGCAGTGAACAATTTCTTTTTTTTCTTCTCAGGATTTCAATTAAACTGAATGTGAGCTTTCTTAGCCTTATTGCACAGGAGGAAAGTCAAGAATAATTCAGACAAATCATTAATCTGTGTGACACATTCAGAGTTCAAGTGGAAAGCTGGTGCGGAGGAGGTCTTATTCACATCCATCCTGTTCCGTCTGTCCTGCTTGGTGGAGCCTCTTGGCCCCGAGGGGGTCTGCCCGCTAGCGTGGCACGCACTTGGTGCAGGGATCTGCAGTGCCGGCTGGTTGCCGGGCAGAGTTCAAATCTATTTCTGTCTGTTGCAACGCATTTTTGGGGTTGGCTCCTCCTCGGCAGGAATGTCAAGCTATACCTATATAAGGGTGTGCGGGGATGTAACACAAGCTGCCAAGGCGCTACCAGAAAAGCCCATTCTCCTTCTGTTTTAATGAGCCCAGCCCATAAACAGAAACATCACCTGCACTGTCTCGGCACGAGGAAGCTCATCAGTATGTGCATAAAACATAAGGTGGCAGAGATATGTACAAATGGTATGCTGTCCCTCCATCCAAGGTGGTGTTATTATGTGCATATCATTCCCTCCCCGGCCAATATAGTCAATGTATAGTATTCATATGTGCACCTACTTCTTATAACTCCTTTCACCTTATGAGACAGTCCGAGTCCAGCTTGTTATAGGTTTCTGTTTTATCTGTTGAACATCATGGCAGCACATTTACAGTGAGCCAGAGGTTGTTTGGATGCCTTAATGTGGCTTAGACTATATACCTGGCCGACAGGCTTATTCTCTCTCGCTTTGCTCTTTTCTGTTTCATACCTCCACAGTGCTGCAACCATGAATTCACTGTCGTTATCTGTCCAACACTGGAGGAACATTATCGACCGAGAACATTGGATGAGGTGTAGCAAATGTGCTGCCTACTCCATGTCGAGTTCTGCTTTTTTCAACAAGTCCTCATACCTTAAAGACAAAATAGATTCGGTCAAGTTTGGGTAGCTAAAACTGCTCAGTTAATGTTAAAGGGGAACTACTCATACATGTTATTCCTATGGTCTAAGATAGTTTAAGAGAGAGTAGCTCATGTTCATAAATATTAATTAAACTTCCCCAGGCAACAATAATAACATATTGAAATCTAATCTAATTTAAGTGATGGTTCCCTTTAAAGGGATAGTGCACCCAAAAATGAAAATTCAGCCTCTATCTACTCACCCATATGCCGAGGGAGGCTCAGGTGAAGTTTTAGAGTCCTCACATCCCTTGTGGAGATCCAAGGGGAGAGGGGGTAGCAACACAACTCCACCTAATGGAGGCTGACGGCGCCCCAGATTCAAACGTCCAAAAACATATAATTGAAACCACAAAATATCTCCATACTGCTCATCCGTAGTGATCCAAGTGCAGTGCACAGAGAGGCAGTCAGAGCTACAGGCTACAGTGAAGCTAAAAACAGAGTTCAAATGACGTTTTTCCAAACAACTTTTTATGTCGGGGCTTCAGGACACTTGGATCACTACGGACGAGCAGTATGAGATATTTTGTGGTTTCAATTATGTGTTTTTGGACGTTTGAATCTGGGGTGCCGTAAGCCTAAAGGAGGCTTAGTTGTGTTGCTACCAACTCTCTCCTGGGATCTCCGCAAGTGATGTGAGGACTCTAAAACTTCACCTGAGCCTCCCTCGGCATATGGGTGAGTAGATAATGGCTGAATTTTCATTTTTGGGTGCACTGTCCCCTAAAAGGAAAGATCGTTGCCATGGTCAAAATAAACCAGCCTTGTAGGAGATGGGATGTGAAAAACGGCTGCTGGTGTCAAAATCAGACAGGCAATTATCCATGCAGTCTGTGTACCAATTCATTCTAATGATGTGTTTAAGGTCAGGGCTCCACGTAGGTCAGTCAAGTTCTTCCAGAACAAACTCACCTCGTGCATTGGGGAAGTGTTGTTGTCACAAGGCACAGTATTGTCATTAAATGCTGTAGGCTGCCCCCTGAAAGTTGAGGATTTGAATCATCAGTCAGACACCCCTCAGCTGACTGAGATTATTCAAGTTTTTATTTTTTATTTTTCTCAGTGTACTTCTGGAGACGTTTTGGTCCCCAGATTCAGCTGCCAACTGAGCACTCCTCTCATTCAAACTCTCAAACTCCATAGTGAACAGCCAATTCCAATTCAACTGACATAATTCTGAGTTGGGTATAGCCCTAATTAAGGTTTCCCTTAATTTTAACTGAGGGGCCAACCTTAAACCCTGAAAAACAGCCTTCCAGCCGAAATACGTGCGGCATGGATGCGAGGCGTCACGTAGGTGGAGGGGAGCGGGGGGGGTTTACCTGCTATAAAGACTCGTCTTTGCAGCTTGTGGTTGCTGCCAGCTTCACTGAGTATGTATTAAGTTTTGCCAAGTGATAACACAGTCGGTTATTGAGGGTTTGAAAGCATATAGGCTTTATTACCTGGTGCTGAATTAAGCAACTGGATCATTTTAACAACAGGGTGCACTGATTTAATTGACTTATTTTAATGTGAAATGTAAAAACACACAAGCTTACTAGGCTTCACATTTTTAAATAGATTGTACTACACAGTTAATTGTAGTCTTTACCTGTTGGAGAGCTGTGGAGCTGTGCACAGGGAAGAAAACACAAATCAGCTGTGTAACAATAAAGCTGTGGTAAGCACGGCTTCCATAGTGTAGTCGCTCCAGTCAATCATGATGGATGCACTCTGCTTTGGACACGCTGCGGCAGACGATCTGTGTCCCATGTATTTTGGCTGTTAGAACAAGAGTACTTCGCCGGGCATGTCCACATACTTTTGACAATATAGTGTGCGGGTGTAGTATGTGCTTTGGCCAGTCCTTTATTATGGGTCCCATACTCGGCCTTATTGTGTCTAACTTTGCTTTTTTCCCGCCTGTGTTTGCACAATGCTGCAACCACGGAATTCACAGTCAATATCCATTGAACACTGGAGCAATATTATAGAGTAAGCACATTAGACGTTGCAAATTTGCTGTGTCATGTTCTGCTTTCTTCAGCTCACTATTTTAATAACGGTATCGTCACAATGTCACATCCGGCATTACAGTGCAATATGTTCTAATTCAAAGTGCATTGTTTGTTTTCAGTGATGACACACAGACCACGTTAGGACATTGTTAATACTGTTGGAAGGCACTGCTTTTTAGCCAGTGTACTTTTCTGTGTGTGTGTGTGTGTGTGTGATTTTCCATTTTGTATCCTCCGCACGCGTGTGTGTGTGTGTATACATGTGTAAGTGTGCATGTCCACTGTGGGACCAAGCTCTCCTCTGGACATGCCAGGGGGCGGCTCGGGTGATAGGATACACTGCCACTGTCGGCCATCCTTCTGAGATAATGTCATAATGGGGGGGACAGCTGGCAGCTTCGTTTCCTGTCGGCGCAAATTTTCTACTACATCAATAATGAGTGCCACAGCCCAGCCATGAGCGCCACGGCTCAGTGGGTGCATGACTGTATTCTCATGTGTCCTCTCGTTCTCTCTCCTTTCTCCTTCTGTCTGCAACCCCCCCCGCTCCTTTTTACCTTTCCCAATTTATCTTTATTCTACCCCCCACCCCCCGATCTCCATTCTCATTTGTGTGTGTTGCTGTGCGTATCAATCTTTTCCTCCTACACAAATCTGTTTGTCCTCATTTTTATTCATATTTCCAGATACCTTCACATGCTAAATGGAGCATAAAAGCAAGTGAGGTTTACTCCATCTCAGAACATGGGTAGGGTTCTGATATTTGAAGGAGTCATTGCTTGGGTACATTTTTAGAAAATAATGTGATATTTCGGGGCATGTGCAATGAGACTCCCATCAACCCAGAGGTGATAATATGACCTTTGTTAACATGCAGCTTAGCTTCTGCAGCCATCACTTAAATGGAAAAAACAACCAAAATAGAGATGCCTTATTACTAATTACTAGTCCATACCCATAAGTATACCATACCATGACTTAGTCATACCAAAAATTAGAAAAAAACAACAAAACATTGGTCCACAGGGGGAGCCACAGCGATCGGTCGCATTTTAGCCATTTTTAAGCATTTTTCTGTTGTTATAGCGCCACCCAGTTGCCAATTAGAGTTAAATTTCTCCAGTCACCTTGAGGCGTCCTGTTCTACATATCTACCGGGTTTAGTAAAAATCAATATGGCGGTTAGGCCTAGATAAGAAATTAGCTCTCTAGCGCCCCCATTTTGTTTGATGGGGTCAATAATGGAGGGGTCCCCTCAGATTATGTGTGGTCATATGCCTACAAAGTTGCGTGGTGATGGGTGAAACCCTTGAGATGTTATACACCTTTATGTGATGAGCCACACCCTCCACAATATTCATTGCCTTATAGAAGCTCAGTTTTAGTAAGTTTTCCAACTTTTGCCAAGAGGGAACTTTAGATATTGGTCCCTAGATTATGTTCACCCAGTTTCATGCAGATCGCTCAAACTTCCTAGGAAGAGATCGATTTGAAGTGTTTTTCAAAAAATTCAAAATGGCGGAAAATCTATATAACTGGAAGTTATGGGTTCTTGAGGTGTCATATCTCTACGACATACGGGGCATGAGATATGCCCATTCAAAGTTTGCAATTTCAATCGGTTGCTATAGCGCCCCCCTTTGGCCAATTGATGTAATATTGCTTCATTGGCATCCTCCCATGACCCTCTACCACTGTGCCAAATTTCACATGGATTGACCAAGTCAGTGAGGAGAAAAACGTGGAATAGATACACAGATACACAGAAAGAGTTTTCGTCATTATATAGTAAGACTAAGGATACTTGAGAGCCATTTGGGGAATCATCCACTTTTGCCTGATTTAAATCTAGTTGACTTTGGTCCGCTTGTCTAATCTGCAATTTCTTGGTTTTCCAATATGATTTGCCTGACTTTCTACAGTCCTGTAAAATACAGGCTGCATAATACAACGCCAATAAAAACATCCTTCAAGGGTGCTGTGTTACAGTAAACTACAGTTCTGCTCTTTAAATGTTCACTACATACAGTATATAAACACAGACTATGGAAGTGACAGGGAAGTAAAACCCAGAGGGCGGGAGAAAGTGACTACTGACATGTTCGAGCATCCGGGACCAATGGGGTGGCATGACAGTGTGACACTTCAATGTAGTTCGGGATTTCACGAAATCACATCAAAGCTTAGTGATATGTCATGGTGGCTGTCTTTCAAACTGTGGGAACAAAACACAGCAGAAAATCACAGAACAGTAAATCTGTATCTCCATATATAACCACCTGGAAGTAATTAAACTGAGTTGATCTATACATATGTACATACACGTTTTTTATAGAACAAGAGAGCATTGTGAAGTAAATAAAGCGTCACACATTCCAGGTTGTCAGGCAACAAACCAACAACGTATGACCATTGCTGTTACAATGTAATCCTTAATCTTCATTGGGAAAAAAAATAGATCTCTGTGTGACCTTTCAGCCTAAACCCCCTGATTATAAATGCACTTTGACACACAGAAACATGACCATGGTAACAGGCTGAGTTTCCATTATGTACCAATCAGCAGAGAGAAGCCTCCCACTTCAGACTTGAATTTTAATGCATTGCATGGCTGGGAAGGATGCACTCCAATCTAATGTCATTAGTAGACCTTGGACAGGATTGTAGAATATACAGTCTATGTTACAGTAAGTATATTTGTCATTTAGGCTGTGTTGGTGTATCGCAGAATCAGGAAAGACAGAGCAACAAAAATGAGCACATCAGTAGATAATGTTAAAGCATTGTGTTTGCATTGTCTTATGCATCGTCCTTTTTTCTCACTTTATCAGTATTGCAATTTTTTTTCGACCCAATCACCAGGATAAATGTCGGTATTGCAGGTTTCTGCAAACTACACATATGTTCCACTTGTACACTATTATGTAGTGGATACATTAACACGCAACAATGCTGTTGTTGGTGTGTGGTTAGGCATAGGCACACAAAAAAAAACCACGTAGTTATGGTTAAAAAATGATGATGATGTTTTGGCTTAATATATCCAGTTTTGGTGGCATAATCCCCACTGGAAGAGCATCAGTGTCTCAGTAAAAATAACAACTGCTTTTGGTGGCGCAGCTCCAACTGGAGACAAAGTGCCTTGGCAAAAAGCAACCATTTTTTGAGACAATATTTCGGCAAGAAATGCAGCAAAGTCTCAGTGAAAAAATAATCACTTATGTGGTACTATTCACAGTGGAAACACAGAGACAAGTGAAAATCAACCATGTTTAGTGAGTAAGAAGCCACTGGAAATATAGGAACAGGTCACCCATGTTTGGTGGCCATATAGCCACTGAAATTGCGGTGATGAGTCACTAAAAACCAACCAGTTTTATTGTATGTTGAGCTCGAATAGTGGTCTGCAGCTTGGCAAACATCAAGCCTATGTGTCACAGGATCCACCCTCCATTTGTCCTACCAATGACAAAATCAGGTCATATAATATGTCACTTTAAAAATGCTGATATGAAACCTATGAAACATACAATTCATGGTTTTTAGAGACATACAATGCCAACATATTCACTGAATAGATTCAATTTTGTACATTTATGTTCCCCAGTGGATGGATCTTAATGACCTTGGTGATCCCTTGACTTCTTCTGTTGCCCCACCCTCAGGTTGTCACTTGCGGTTTTGATTTAAACATTTCAACAATGCATTGCAATGAAATCTGGCATGTCATTGCTCCTGTTTTAGCAATTCATCAACTCTGTTTTAGTCTTTCACTTAGAATCTGCTATACTCATTGCAGCAAGTGTGATTCATTGCTATTGTATGGCTTTTTGTATCATCCTCTTGTCTTAAATGTTTTAATTTTGAAATGTCTCTGCAAGGCACTTTGTGACTTGGTTTTTTTAAAAAGCACTTTATTCAAATAAAGCCCATTATAATTACAGTTAGCCAGTCCATTATCACCTTTGGTTTAGTTATACCAGGACTGAGTAACGACGTGGCAGAACCTGTTGCTTGCAGTTCTCCATCATGAACTTTCTAACAGGCTATCCTGCCACTAGCTGTGTTGGTAGCTTTGCTGTTGCTGCAGATTGTAGGGGCACTTTGAAAATGTTCACGCACAGTGCAGAGCAGAAGGAGAGGGAGCCAGCCAAAAACCTGCTGGAACCAGTGGTGGAATTATCTAGAGTCAAACATCTGGTGAGTTAGAGTATTGTTAGGCTGCCAATATATATGACTGATGTCTTTTTCTGTCATTGAATATTGGATACCGGGCAGTCATGTGGTCCACTGCTGATAAGATGGAGGTACTTCCCTCAGCACAGCTAGAACAATGTGTTAAAACTGGCGGCAACATTTGTTGGTTTTACACATATAATTTACTTATTTTATTTTTGTAAATAGTTGTCTTGACAATGAATTCGTCGGCTGAAGTCAGCAGTGTGTGGCCAGGCTTCCTCTAACTGTTTAATATATAAATTTGTCATGCTTCCTAGATGTTTCACTGCTATTAGTATTCATTACATTTAAAGGAGCTGGGGCGGGATTGCCTCCACATTGTTCTCAACGTAGAGGTAGCTGAGCTGGTGTCTAGCAGCAGCGCTGACTCAGTAAACAGTGCTAACAACAGCAACAGTGCTGACGGAGCTAACATTGTTACCTTGGGGTAAACCAGAGGATGGGCACTATGCCTCAGCGACGACACCTTCCCAATATCTGTGTTAACTGCCGTATGAACGCAGTGCTGGGTGGTGGTGATGAACTAGCCAGTGGGACGCGTTCACATGCACTCACAAGCACTAAGATGCATATACGGCCAGCATGGCTACCACAACTACCCACAGAGAAGCTCAAATTACAACAGCATAATAGCGTACTCTGCTCAAAAGCCATTACCCCACTATATATTTATAAAGCATATATTGATTTGGTCTATATTACGGTTAGGAATGTTGCATACAGTAATTCATTAATTCATTTTCTGGAACCACTTATCCTGTTAGGGGTTGTGGGCTGGTTATAGGCTGGAGCCTATCCTAGCTGACATTGCATGAGAGGTGGGGTACACCCTGGACAGGTCACCAGATTATCACAGGACTGACACATAGAGACAGACAACCATTCACACTCACATTCACACCTACGGACAATTTAGAGTCACCAATTAACCTGCATGTCTTTGGACTGTGGGAGGAAGCTGGAGTACCCAGAGAAAACCCACCCTGACACAGGGAGAACATGCAAACTCTGTACAGAAGGGCTTCCCATCCCTGGGTTCGAACCAAGAACCCTCTTGTTGTGAGGCAGCAATGCTAACCACTGCACCACCGTGCCGCCCTTGTTGCATACAGTTCCGCTCAATATTATCAACTTAAATGCTGTTTTAAATCCATGTTCGTTCTGGTGAAAACACAATATTATTGACATTTCATTGGATGGCTTTATTGAATTTTCCGTGTAGTATTGTTATTTTGATTTGGGGCCTCGCTACATGAACACTGAGGCCAACAATTAGCTGTATACATGGAATGATAGCTACTGCTTAGAGTTCAGCAAAAACACCGGTTATCCCTGTCCTTCACATTATGTAACAAGTCATAAGGAACATTGTCACATTGTGATCAAACAGCCAGAAAATTTGTTTTAAGTCCCTTTGATTTAACAGCCTACTGCTGAATGTAGCAGTTCTCATCTGAACTGCCTCTCTGTGCAAAAACACAAAGCCAAATCATTCTGCTAATATGAAGACCTGATGTCTCATATTAAATTCAGAAAACCCTAGCTGTAGAAGCACGCCGCAGAGAAATTTGAACATTTACACGACTTGCTATGCATAAACAGTGTAATAATGACAGCTACTCCAGGGTGCCACATTCTGTGATTTCAAACAGCATTTCACAGCTACAAATGAGACAAATCATCGCAGTAAGATGGCAGTGAAAACCTTCTTAACAATTTTTGCATATTTTTTCTCAAGACACTCAAAATATTGCTTTTGTCATTTGTTTTGCAAGAATATGCGGTTACCAGGGCCACTGCCATTAAAGAACATTTTCAAAGGAAGATTGCAAGTGGAGGTAGATATTGCATGTTTCGTGTGTGACATTTCTGCAGGTTTGAAAATAATCCATTGTTCCCAAAATAACGAGCATTAATTGAGGTGACTTTGCATCAGACACTTGCAAGAACTTCTTGATATGTCTGGATGAATTGCCATGGAAACGGTCATCTTAATGCCCAGGACATGACCACGCAATCAGACCACTTAGCAAGCAAGTCAGAGGAAGGTGATTCTTGGCTCCCTCTCCTCCCCGTAATGCGGTTACCACTAGGCTGTCATTTAGCTCAGGCGGACTGACAGGGCTTTAAAAGTAAGCAAGGAACTGCAATTACCCTGAGAAAAATGCAGTCAAAAGCAAGAGCCATCAGGCCGCTTTCATGTCTACTCTAACACACAGGAAGTGAAGGAATGGCTCCATGTTACACACCACTGACGCTGAAGAAAGCGTCCTCAATCTTTTGATTCACTTCTTTTTTGTTCACCATATAGCACAATATGCTGCATTTTGAGGCTTTTAGTTGTGATAAGACTCTTGTAATATCATCAGTGGACCGCATGTCATGTACATCAGTGTGCGCTACACATCAAATACAGCCAGTATCTGGCATTTGATAAGGAGCCGATTCAAATACAGAGATATGTCTACCCGTAGGCAGACTCTGACACATCCTGTCCAGTTGATGATATTTGCTGTAGCAGATTTGTCTTTGGAGCTTTCAGATCACAGACTGGACCTTTCTGACTTCTTACTGTATATCTGTGTTTTACTTCAGTCTGTATTTTATTTATATCAGTGTTTAATCCATTGTGACAAGCTATTGCTGCAAGATGCTCTTGGCACCCGATTCATGCATTTTGTGTAACATAAAAATGCATCTGTTTTAACTGATGGTTGTTACTGATGTCTGATGAGGACAAAATGCCAGTAAATTTTCTACAGTATCAAAAAATAATCAGGTTTCTTTTGTTGTACATTAGGGCTTACCCATTAGTAAGTCATATCCAAACTTCCCTGGTCAAACAATACCTCCATTCAATTCTTTTTGCACCGGAGGTCCGATCCCAGACCATCCCAACTCCCCACCACATCAACAAACTTTCTGTTGCTGCTGTCTCCACAGTCACTGTCCCTTCGACCCAAAAAAAGGCACACCGACATTGAAGCAGCTCATTTCTGCAGTAAAACCCATAAACATCATTTGGTAATATTAGCTAAGTGATGCTAACAGTTAGTCACTGTCTGTGTGCAGGCAGACTCTAACAAACTGTCCCTGGTGCGGAGCTCTCATTCCTGCAGCAAAGGCTACAACCCATGCAATCTGTGGTGTGGTAAACTTGAGTGCAGTGTATTAATACAGGCAGCAGTTCAGGGTGCAGAGATGCCACCAAAATGTTTAAAGTTATGGCTGTACTACACATCACTCCATTGACATTATGGGTACTGAATGAAGTACACCATTGGATTTGATATTTTATGGATACTGATAACAGTATTTGTCTCTCACTATTGCACATTCAGGAGCTAGCGCCTAATGCAGCACGGTTATCAGTGTAACTATAGTGTCAGAAACGTAAAACAGATTAGTCTGAATGGAAATAGGAAAAACAATGGCAATAGGAGTGACAAAATCCATATGATTTTTGTGTGTGTGTGTGTGTGTGTGTGTGTGTGTGTTCTTCTGTTGCCAAATGTTTATTATTGATTTATTTGTTAATATAGTTATGGGATATGGAACCCAAAACATTTGGTATTAGATGAAATACAATCTTATCAAGTAAAAAATCATATGACGAAATTGTCTAAAACATATAAATGAGCCAACACTTCTTTTTTAATAACTGAAAAGATTATTTAAACTGGAATCCTTTTTATGTAATGTTATCATGAACCCATATTTTGGCCAATTTATTTTGTGTCATTTGTCCTGACAGTTGTGTTGCCACCATCCTCTCACATTTTTAGCCAATCACATGTACCCTGCCTTTTCAGCTACAAAGCTCAACAACTGGAAGCAGATTTATTCAGATACTGTTGCACAGATTAGAGAAACAATAATATCAAAATACTTTTACATCAGTATTTTTTTTTCTTGTTGCTGGTGTGTGTTTTATTATTTGTTTTTGTTTTTTTCATGGAAACAGTCATGTACATGCACAGTGCCACTCGCATGTCAATTGATTGCACAACACAACTGCCAGAATAAATATTGGCAATGTACATTTCTGCAATTTGTACGTTATTATGTAGCGGATATGTTGCAACCTTTCAGTTCTTCATGTTTCAACACTTAGATGTCATCAGGATTAGATTATGTTTTGACTTAAAATACTTGGTTTTAGTGGCTTACTCACAGCTTGAAATGCCGCCAATGTCTTGCTTAAAAATGACTGGTTTTGTTGTTTTTTGGGTTCAAATTGTAATCTGCATCTTGGCAGATGTCTGAACTAGGTGTCACTCCAGGCACCATCCCCTCCACCTCCCCATGACAAAGTCAGCTCATATACTATGTCACTTCAGAAATGCTGATATAAAATGGATGAAATGCACAAATGTAACATATTCACTGGTCGCAGAATCATATGCAATGCCAACATTTTCTTCTGGGGACTAAGCTGCATAGCATTTTGAAAGTAATATATGACATGCACATAGTGACTATACCATAATCCTGTCAATAAAGGGAGGTAAGACTGAGAAAAAGAAATGATAGTGCAACCATAGTAATTAACCAGCATTTTAGTCAGACTTCCACAAATACCCACACAGGCACAAGCTGTTGTGTAATTATCCAAACAAAGAGTTTTACTGTGTTAACTTGCTCGAGAATAGAAACTAGGACAGAAACAAGAACAAGCATGAAACCAAATTATCCTCAAATCACCTCGTAGTGCTGCAATAACCCAAAAATACGAAGATTTTTTTTTTTCATTGTGAGAGATAACGAACAGTTCTGACAAGGACAACCAAATACACTCTATTGAAAGTCTGACAGGGTCTCAATAGGGTATGCAGCTAGGTATTAGTATTCTAGTACAGTACGATCATGCCCTAAGACAGTTCAGGCTGTATTAATGAATTTCTGTATTTCTACATAAACATAAGAATTTGTCTGTGATGCCGTGGCAGAAAGATAACCTACTCTACCAAGGACAAGAGGGATCCCTGAGGTCTTATTCCTTAGCTCCAAATTTCTGTCACCTCTCACCATCCATGGTCCGTTATGAGTATTGTTCCTGCAGATTTGCACTTCACGAGTATGTGGGGGATGTTTGATTTAGTAGTCAGGGCAGAGCAGGCCAGTTATTCTACATCTGTCAGCTTTAAATTCTGTTGAAGTACACGCCAGGATACAAAATGAGCTTGCCTGTGTACGCTTGGTTTGTTTGTGTGTTTAGTTGGGGGTTCTGCCAATCATTGCAATGTAATTTTGAGTAGAACTGAAAGAAAATGTTTTGGGTCGAGGTCAGGAGTGGAAATGTAAAACCTGAAAATGCTAGACAAGAAAGAGCAGGCACAATATAGGAATATACAGGATATGAGTCTATTTCAGGAATGTAAAAGACTGAGGATGTGTTCAGTTGGGCTTAGTGAGCGATTGATTGTCAAAAATGCAACGACAGCAAAAACTGGTCAGTTGTGCCACTGGCAAGCCGACTGCCACTATCAGCCAGATGGACTCTGGAGTGCTAGTTTGGACTGACACTTGACTTGGCCTGGAGCATTGTGGTGAAATGCCTACAAGCTAAATCCAAACTATTTATTGTTTCCAAGCACAAAAGCCAATTTCTTAAGACGTGACATCCACCAAAGTGTGTTTACTTGTGACACTATTATATCTGATGTTTCTTAACAATATGTCTGTTGTGTCTGCAGTCAGCCAGCTCATTAGTCAGCTAGTCACTGGAGGACGGGCCTGTCGGGCTTGTCTCGACATTTCTTTGAGCTGAGAAAATTAAATCATGACAACGAATTACCTCCAGATGAAACATCTGCTGCGTTGTCAAGCTGAAACTTTGAGTAAAAGTGTGAGAAAATGTCTTGCCTCTATTAGATGTAAGGAGCTGCACCTTTCAACAAAATCATAACATGAAACAAATTTAAAATAGTCTGAAAACTATGGATTGAGACCAACTCCTTGCTATGTTGCAACCAAGCTAACTTAACTTTAATGTCCAGTGTATGAAACTCAGCACGTCCTGCAGCTGCTTCACAGTAAATCAGTTTTCTTCTTCGGAGAGCTGCGCTGTGAAGCAGCTACAGAGAGTTAGATTATGCATTTACAGAACTCAGACACTGCAAAGGATCCACCACGAGCAGCTGTTTGTGTCTATACATTACATTTAATAAGTAATTCATTTATTTCTCAACCTTTAAGACATGTGTTTCGGAAATTAAGCCATTTGTTTCCTGTAAAAGGTTCATTTTTCAAGTCAACGCATACAGTAGACACAGGCATAATATTTGAGAAACTATTTTGGTTTGGTTTTAATCAGACAAATGGGGGTGACATAATACCATGAAAGGATATTTTGCATGTGAAGCTTTGCGTATATTCCTAGATTTTACCGTCTCTGGTTCATTTGTACAACCTGAGCTGTGCAGAAAGGACAAGACGACAGAGGCATGTACAAATGAGGGTAAAAGAAATAAAAAGAGGTAAGAGAACAACTCATAGGCGATGGAGTGAGGCGAGAGACGGTGACAGGGAGCCTGACAGTGCGTGGAAAAACACCGCTGTAGGCTTGGACAGACTGCTGGTCAAAGTGCAGCAGACTGGGGTATTTTGCTGTTAAAAAATTCTGTCAGGTTTAGATCCCTCCCCCCTCCGGACCACCCCATTCTGGTTGTGTAACCTCATCTGTTAACAGACGTGCTCTGAAATCCTGCAGTGCCCCGCCTGAAACTCCTCAGGTGGTACAAGAGTCATTTTATGGTTTGGAGCTGAGAGTGTAACTGTAATATTAAAAAGTGATGCGGGTCTAAGAGGGCGATCACTCACACTGAGTTTCAACTGAACATATTTCATTCACTGACAACAGGGGTGAGATTTCTTTTCCATTGACACTTAGTTCATATTGCACATTGATGTGACGTCCATCTGTCTATTCATTTTTCATATACGCCCATTCTTACCATGTAGTAATGGAGATGTGGGCGCCTATCCCAGCATGCATTGGGTAAAAGGCAGGGTATGAAAGAATTTCATTTTTTCACATAAACATGGTGTGAATCCACAGTGTGAATGTTATTTACTTTTAACTTAGGCCCTTCAAAACATATATATTTTCTGCATTTAAAATGTGTCTCTGTTGTTCAGCAGAAACATATTATTAATCCAGTGTTTTTCAAATTGTGTGGGATTTGTTGCAGTGTTACACGCTTGTTGCATTTAAATATTCATTTGCTCAACTTTTGATATTGCTCAGTGTTTGTTTGTGTTTGTATTAGAAGCCAGTAGCTTTTTAAAAATGTGTATGTGTTTGTATATGAGTGTGTGTGTGTGTGGACCCCACAACTACGCAAAAAACATGTGGTCCTCTCAAGGGAGGAAAACAAGTACATGTGTGTGTCTGTATGCATATGTCCGTACACTATGTGTATGTTTATGCAGGTTTGTGTTCATAGATAGTGCCATCTGTGTGTGTAATATACACACACACACATGGGTGGGAGGGTGGTGAGGGGGTGCCGGTAGGGGTGCTGCGATAATTTTCACTAAAGGCAATTTGAATACTGTTGCTCCATTACAATAGCAATCACCGAGAGCCACCTGATGAAATATTTATCGGGGATTTGAGGATTCAGGCAGTTTTAATTACCATTTGCTAAACAGGCATCTCACAAGGTTTACTATGCCATCAGTCCCGCCATTCAGTGTTTGCTTGTCTCTGCTTACAGCAACATGTTGTGTTCTGTTTTTGTGTGCGCGTTACAAAAAGCAGAACATGGGAAACCAACACAGGAAGCTTCTTGGTTGTTGTTCTCATCAGCCTGACTTCTGAGCCAAAAGCTTGGTTTGATATGGCATCGTACAACAGCACAAACACCTCTTGCTTATTTAGTCCCCCAGAAAAGTCACCTCAATGAAAAATAATTCCTGCTCACACTTCTTTACCTTTGCATTGATTTATTTTGTTTAAAAGTTGATGTTTTGCTCTCAAATGCCTTTCTAAAGAGACAGCAAAGTGACACAGTGCTTGAATACAGCTCACAATTACATGATGGCTCACAGCTGTGGAGGAAGTGTGTCCACACACACCTGCAGCAACTCATCTACTCAAGGTGACACTGACCCAACAACTTCATACAGCTTCTGTGATCCCTGACACCAAGGGAAACATTCTTTACTTTTAGTATAAAAAGCAAAACAAACAGACAAAATGTGTGCACAATACTGAAAATGCCGTAAAGCATATATTTATAGATGAAAGATAGATAGTACCTTATTGGCCCCAAACCGGGGAATTCTTGCGTTACATCAGCAGCAAGTAATCAAACAGTATGTAGACATTAGAATATAGAAATATAAAATATATACAAAAATAAGTAGTACTAGAATTTAAAATATATAAGAGAAATATACAGGAATAAAATAAAAATATGTTTGAATGTGAATGTTTACTTTGGTGTCAGGGATGATAGAAGCTGTATGAAGTTGCTGGGTCAGTATCACCTTGATTAGATGATTTGCTGCAAGTGTGTGTGGACACACTTCCTACATCACCATCATGCAGTTGTGAGCTGTATTCAAGCACTGTGTCACTTTGAGTGTTTGGTCTTGAAAAAAGGTCTTTGTGACTGAAACGTCAACCTTCATATAAATAAATTAGTGCAAAGGTAAACGTGTGTGTGTGTGTGAGAATCACAATTATTCATTGATAGTACAACAGACCTATATAAATCAAGTTAAGTGGCTGCTTTTACAAAGATAGACTGACAATGGCTAAGATTAAACCATAGACTGTATACAAATAAAACTAATCAGCCACTGGTTTATGGACTCCCGCTCTGAAGCCTCGAGTTTGGCACTTTGGCTGTCACTATATTGGAGTTTTGGAGCCACGATGACCATATTTTGATGAGAGGAGATGAGCAAAAGGTGGATCTGACTGAGAGCCAGAGGACACTTTGCAGACAGCCTGTCACTCAAAGCAGCCATGGCCTTAATTATGCATAAATTTAAGTCTTAATAACTTTAAAATCGGTCAGTTATATAAGAATTCAACCAGTTGTCCTGAATGGCTACACTGGCTGTAGAGGCCAAAACCATTTTGACCGGGCTGTAAGCATGTTTATTTCTGTTGTAAATGTGAACATTTTAACATTGGAGTCTATGGGAATTGGTTCACTTTTGGAGCCAGCCTCAAGTGGCCATTCTAGGAACTGCAAATTTGCCACTACTGCGTTGGTTTCATTTTTCAGCCTCGGATGTGGCTGCTTGGAATAAACTGACTTCAAATACACATCTAAATTCATCCATTGCTCAAATATGTACTATTATTGACTATCTTAGGAAGACTTATTTGCTATGAAATTGTGTGTAATATGACTTTTTCCAAACTCAAAAAACACATCAAACTGCTCAGCTCTGTTCACTCCAGCAGAAAATGTGTACTATTTTTCAAAAGAATTGCCAATTGCAAGGACATTTTGATGTGAAAATTCAGCCAAGAGAGAAACAATACAAAATAAATAAATTTTAAAAAAGCATATTTTAGGATATGTAGACCTGTTGCAGAACTGAGTGGCAGTTTCTTCGGGGCAAACAACATGACTGATGATATCCTCACTGCAGAATACTGTACTCCCAATGAGCTACTGAACTCTCTTAAAACTAAGATACGTCTTTATTTTAGTGAAACTGTCTTACTTTCATTTAATGATTAAAGAGCAAAATAAAAACTGTCCCAACGCTAAAAAAAAAACAGTCTAAAATCCGTGTGTGAAACCGACCTTATTTTGGTATAAAAGTTTTCCTCTGAGGGCTTTAAAATCTGAAGCATTTGACACCATTCATGCTTCGACCCACCATTCACACAAAGAAAGAATGCCACATAACAAAGTTCAAGAATAGCAGCACCCTCTTTCAGCACTTATATTTATGCTGCATCTCTCGTATGGAGAGTGGGCAGAAGTGGTAGTTCAAGAATCACAGTGTACAGAGACATAATTGCATATAAAACCTGAAGAACTTCAAGGTAGGAATACACAATGTACCAGACATACAGAATTAGAATTATAATGTACAGCCACAAAATACAAGAAAGCAACGCTACAAAGTAAGACAGATGACTGTGGGGTCAAGTTGGAGATCAAAACTGAAGTAGATGAAGATATAAAGTGCGTTTGTTAATGACTGATGGGATACTTAAAGATTATGTGATTCTCTTCTAATGGCAGTGGTGATTGTGTAATGCCGGAACTTAAAAACCAAATGATCCTATGGTTAAAGAGGACGCAAATGACCTCACAGTCTTTGCTGGGAAACTAAATTCCTTGCATCAAAGTAAATGAAGAAGGATGAAACAAGCACCAGACTGCACTTCTTGTCAAAGAATGGTAAGGTGATCAAAGGGGTTATTTGCAACAAATTCTTTTTATTCCAGATGACTACTTTTTTTTTTAGCGCCGGTGGAGTTTAGTCCCATTTGCACAACCTCTCATTGAAATTCAAACTAGAGATGTTCTAGCCTCAAAGGAACTGTCTGGTCAAGGTTTCTCAGTGAAAAGGTTCTCTCTTGAGGGATTTGCTTTGCCATGGGTGTATGCAAAACTGTCCCCTCGGGGACTGCCTGTAGCGACCTGGATTTTCCTGCGATTACTTAAGCCCTATGGCTAATTACCTTTTCAGATGAAAACATACGCCTCCTCATTAATTCAACAATCCACAATCTATCATAATTAGTGCCAAATAAGTTGTTGTTATCGCTTTAATTTAAATTAGTGGCTGTGATTCTACCTCAAAAGATTTTTTTTTCATGCACATGTGTGCACATAGTAAAGTAAAAGCATACTGTTAAAGACATAGCACATGTAACCTTTTACTAATTAGCAATGCATTTTTAATGTGTTTTTATACAGAGTACCAACTCTATAGATTGTACTCATGTAAGCTGTAGTAAGTCAGTTCTAAGATATGAAGGAGGGGGATTCTTTTTCAGTATTTTACGGGAATAGATTCAAAAAAGTGACTATTATTGTACCAGCCAGGAATTGTGATACTTCCCAGAAGACTGTCAGTGCAGAATAAAGTTACGTTTCTACATTTTCTCTTCACTAGTACAATCAGTATTCAGTAGCGACTGTATCTGACGGCCGCATCAGAAATCTGCCAATCATCCTGCAAGAGGAATGTGCCTTACACTGCCTTTTAGCATCAGTAATTGATAGTTTGGATCAGTACAGATGTGCTTTCATGCCATGTTTTTTAGTATTACCATATTTAGTATATATCTCCCTATACCTCTACATCTCTCCTTGTTTGCTTTCCATCTTTCTCTTCATTTAAACAAGCCACCGACCACTCAGTCAATATTGCTTCCTCACTTCCCCATGCTTTCTCGCTAGTGCAGTCATACAGAGATTGAGGAGTGGGTGAGAAGTAGCATTTTGCAAAGCAATAATTAAACCGGCGTTTCACACATTCGATTCAGAAACAGTCAAACAAGAGTAAAAAGTCTCCAAAGAGCCAAGAGAGGAAGACAGAAAATGATTAACCGTGAAGGCCACATGCTGCGTTGAGATGCTTTGTGTTGTTTGTTTGCATCAGTAAATATCTAGCTTTGTTAAAAGGCCATCTGTGTCCGAATGCTGTTGAGGGGGGGTGCGTGGTGAGTCAGGATGGGAAGCAGATAGGGAGAAGGTCTGCATATCAGTTCTGGCTGCTGCCCAGCTCCCTTTGACATGTCTTATTAGTCAGGTCTTTAAAAGCCCCGGCCTGCCTTCCCCGGCACACTCCTCCCCAATATCCCTGATTAAAGTGCGACTGACGCTCCCAGTGTAGAGCCAAGTTGGCCACACAGCGTTTATGTTGGGTCATGCTCATTACTCAGACACACTGTCACTGCCGCCACGACTGGAAGCAGCACATAATGCAAGACATCGCCAGCCAAAGAGATTTGGGAAGTTTGAATTCAGTATGGAACATGCAGAAATGAAACTACAAATTGTTCTCCTTTGACACAGCCCGTCATTCCGCCTTCTTAATATGCGTTTGGGCTCTCGGCAATGAGTGCAGGCAGATTTACTGTATAAGTGGAGCCAGAGGCAATTGAAATTTGTTTGTCAAGACATGAAATAACATCAGCGTACCCTGACTTTGATCATTTGCATGTATATAGATAACATAAAAATAAGAAGACATAGATGGTTTTAGCAGCACAAGGTGCCTGATATAGGAGTTACTTATAATACACCACTCAGGTTTCATGTCAGTCATGGCAGCTAACAAATAAAATAAAGAAATACTAGGGTTTTTAATGTTGTCTGATTATTGTGCTTGACATGTGCTAGTGCCAAAACTAAGGGTTTGGTTCCAGAAGTGTGGTGGAGGAATCAGATTTGTTTATTTTTTACTGGAGAGAATGTGAGGTACTTTTTTATCCCTAAGTAGTGCCTGCAGGTAATAACACCCAGGGCGACCTGTTTCTAGCCTGAGAGGCAGCGTTGGGGACGCAACAACTGCAAGCTACCAATTACTTCACACTGAAAGAAGCTGAACTACAGCAAAGCCACCCCAGGGAGAATTCCAGTTTGGTTAAAGTAAAGCTACTTAGAAATGGTAGCTCAAACTAATGTTTAAAAAAACAAACATATTGACAATGTGGTTGGCATGGTGATGCAGTGGTTAACACTGTTGCCTCTTAGCAAGAGGGTTGTGGGGTTGAATCCACTGACTAGCTAGGGCCCTTCTGTGTGGAGTTTGCATGTTCTCCTCGTGTCAGCGTGGGTTTCTTTCGCGTACTCCAGCTTCCTCCCACAGTCCAAAGACATGCAGGTTAATTGGTGACTCTAAATTGTCCGTAGGTGTGAATGTGAGTGTGAATGGTTGTCTGTCTCTATGTGTCAGCCCTGTGATAGTATGGCGACCTGTCCAGGGTGAACCCTGCCTCTCACCCAATGTCAGCTGAGATAGACTCCAGCACCCTACAACACTGTACCAGGGCAAGCGGTTGTGGAAAATGGGGGTTCAAATAGAAAAAATTTTCCCAATCCCTTTATGGCCCAAAAGTATTTAGCATCTAACTAATAACACACAAAAGCAGGAAAGTAATTTAACTACTTAAATCAGTATGCAGATATTAATGTAGTTGAACTACCATCATGCTTCTGCAAAGTGTAATGAACGTACTAGTTGAATTACATGTAGTTACATGTACTCCCCAACACTGCTGAGAGGTAAAACCAAGGCCATCAAAAAACATAAAGTCACTTGCTGCCGGTAGTTTAGCTAAATGCTGTGTGTACTAATTTAGTCCATTGATCAGAAGACAGACGATTAATATACAGTTATGATAATCATGTGGTCACCATTTGGTGAAGAAAAATTACAAACATTTCCAGGTTCCAGCTCCTCAAATGTGAGAATTTGCTTTTTTTGTGCATACTCTTTTTTTTTTGTTTCATATAATTGTGAAGTGAATATCTTTAAGTCACGAACAGCTGGATCAAACAAGAAATTTTGGCTTTTTTTTGCAGGTTTTCTGAAATTTCATAAAGTAAACACATGACATAGACAATGATAATAATCATAAGTTGCCGTCGTAATGTGCACCATCAAAAGTGAGACAACACAAGACTCTGAAACAAACCGTAACATAGGTGAGCGCATATTCTACACCGCAACCTTTTTCGTCTCATTCCCATTGTTCCACAGAGTCTCAGCCCCCTGCCTTCATTAGCTGTGGTAATTGTGTGTTGTGCCGAATGTGTGTGTGAAAGTAAACCGGGCTGAAGAACGTGTTGAGCATTGAGTAACATTTCACGGCCCATTTGCTGTGGTCTGCGGAAGCTCCTTTACTGTACGTACCGTAGAGTGGGAGGGGGCTGTGATGAGCCGATGGTGCGCACTCACCGGTGCGTGAAGGGGGCCTCGATCCTGCTCTCTCCTTATCCGTCTTCCTGCAATTTTCTCTCTCACTATTCTGTCCTAAAAACCAGCTTCCTGGGTGGAGTTCTGTATGTATTTAGGAGTGTGCCTATCTATCTGTGTGTGTGTTGTGCCAGAGACCTGTAATCAAGAGTCACTGCACATAAAGGGA
The DNA here is from genome assembly GCF_041903045.1 of Epinephelus lanceolatus. Taxonomy (NCBI): domain Eukaryota; kingdom Metazoa; phylum Chordata; class Actinopteri; order Perciformes; family Serranidae; genus Epinephelus; species Epinephelus lanceolatus. Next base: position 32,662,799 of record NC_135752.1, read on the forward strand.
CCTCGAGTCATTAAGGAATTAGTGGGAGGCTAACGGCTTGTTTAGAGAATCAATTAGTTTAAAATGTGGACATGTGGGCTCATTTTCGCACACAGCTCTACGAGGGAATGTCAAGGTTGTACATTCTGCCTCTGAAGTTAACTGACCCTTTATGGCTCTATGACTAGTACAGTCCTGGGAGGCCTCTTTAATCGCAGTCAATGGAAGTCGGTCTTAAAGACACAGTCAAGCAGCAGTTACAGAATCTTTAGCTTCTGTAATGTGATATGTTTCTGGGTGGAATGGAATATGTGGGCAGGGTATAATTTCAGGAAGGATTTGATCAGATCGCGAGGGCACTTGATTTGATAGCTCGAAAGTGGGCGTCATTTAGCGAGCACGCGTCGTCTCCAGTGATTCCTTTATTCAGTTGTACAGGACCGCTTGTGTTGTTGTATCAGGACGTGGAGGAAGAGGAAGAGTAAATCAATTCCAGCCACTTCGACCGCAACGGCAGCACTTTTGGAAAATGTGACACATACACACACACTTACACATGCAGCTGGGAAGTCTTCCTCTTGGGATGTGCTGTCTGAAAACAAACTGATGGTGTTTAGCTTCACACCCCCTCAGACACGTCCATGCACACTGCTCTGCTGAAAACCTGACTGGTGGGCTCCGTGTCATTGATGCCCGCCTAGCAACATCTGTGCTGACTACCCCCGCATGCTAGAGCAGCATACATTTGAAACACAGTCACGCACACACACATACAAACACACTCACACACATGAAAACAACTACATGCCTGCAATCTCCTACATGCACACACACAAACACATAGTCACAGTTTGAAAAAGGACGTGATTATGGTTTAGTTGTTTCAATTAATGGATGGTTCTTAGTTAATTTGTGGGTTTATGATTTCACTCATTTACAACTGATAAGCGAGAGATGTTATTTATATACATGGCTCCCCTGTGGACCTGTTAATATATACGCACATGTACCATAAGGGTTGGTAATGTGCCAAAATCTTCTATCATGCCATACGTATGTTTATATCACGGTAACAGTATATATCCCAATACAGTAATTGTTCTGTAAATTAATAAGCAATGGTTTATATAACCATACCCTACTTCATCACATTGGATTTTTTTTTTTTTATTTAGGACTTCCACACAAACAAACAAAACTGCCTCACATGAGTCAACACTTGACTTAAAAACAAAAGACTCAAAACAGTAGAACTATTGTTTTCCCCCATGTCTACACAAATGAGATTACCTTGTGAGGCAGCTGGATTCATGAGATCACTCGAGATCCATGAGATTACGTGGGAATCATGACATTACTGGGGAGTCCACCCCTGCTTGGCTGCATGCCCTGAATAGCTCCTGGGGTAAAAACAGTATTGCCAAGTCTCTGCAGTGGGACAAATACCACGACCATCGAACTGTACATACTGCCATATCACCCAGTTCAAATGTACTGTATGTACATATCTAAACACTGCACTCTGAACGCTGTTGCGTTTTGTAAGCTGTAGTTGTTTTTGATGTTTGTTAATTTTGTCATACCAACATACACTACCACTAGTACTAACAGCACCATCACTTCTACCACTACTCACTATCACTACCACTAGTACCACTATCACCTCCATCACAACTAATACAACGAAGACCACTACACAGTGATACTACCACTTGTACTACTACAACCACCACCACAACCACTATTGCCACTAACTACACAGTATCACCACCACTAGCACTACTAACACCACTACCACTAAACATGTCCACTACTTCTAATACTACTGCTACCACCATACCACTACACGCTATCACCACCACAGTTACTGCTAATACCACGACATACTACCACTCGTACTACTGGCACCACCACTACCATCCAAACCACTACACACTATCACTAACACTACTACTACTAACACCACCACCACAGCTACTACTAATACCACAACATACTACCACTAGTACTAACACCACCACACACTATCACTACCACTAGTACTACTACTGCCACCACTACCACTAATACCACCACACATTATCACTAACACTACTACTACTAACACCACCACCACAGCTACTACTAATACCACGACATACTACCACTAGTACTAACACCACCACCACTAAAACCACCACACACTATCACTACCACTAGTACTACTACTGCCACCACTACCACTAATACCACCACACACTATCACTAACACTACTACTACTAACACCACAACCACACCACTACCACTAAAATATGGCCAATACCATTACTATTACTACTACCACTGCTACTACTAATACTACTACACACTATTACTACTACTAGTGCTACTAAAACCACCACCACTACTACTCCTAATCCCACTAAACACTATCACCACCACTAGTACTACTCACACCATCACGACTATGACCATGAATACCACTAAACACTGTCACTACCACTAGTACTACTAGCACCACCACCACTACGACCATGAATACCACTAAACACTGTCACTACCACTAGTACTACTAGCACCACCACCACTACTACTACCGACTCAAACACAACTACACATTGTCACCACCACTAGTGCTCCTGACATGGCTACTACTACCACTAAAATATGGCCAATACCATTACTATTACTACTACCACTGCTACTACTAATACTACTACACATTATTACTACTACTAGTGCTACTAAAGTCACCACCACTACTACTCCTAATCCCACTAAACACTATCACCACCACTAGTACTACTCACACCATCACCACTACGACCATAAATACCACTAAACACTATCACTACCACTAGTACTACTAGCACCACCACTAACACTATACCACACACTGTCACCACCACTAGTACTACTATCACCACCACTGTCACAACTAATACCACCACACACTAACACCAGTAATCATACTATTAACACCACCACCACTACTACTGCCGACTCGAACACAACTACACACTGTCACCACCGCTAGTGCTCCTGACACGGCTACCACTACCACTAAAATATGGCCAATACCATTACTATTACTACTACCACTGCTACTACTAATACTACTACACACTATTACTACTACTAGTGCTACTAAAATCACCACCACTACTACTCCTAATCCCACTAAACACTATCACCACCACTAGTACTACTAGCACCATCACCACTACGACCATTAATACCACTAAACACTGTCACTACCACTAGTACTACTAGCACCACCACCACAATTACCACTAATACCACAACACTCTATCACTACTACTTGTACTACTAACACCACCAATACTACCATTAACACCACCACACACTATCACTACCCCTGGCACTACTGCCACCACAACCACCACTAGCACCACTACACACTATCACTACCACCACTACTACTAAAATATGCCCACAACTACTACTATTACCACTGCCACTACAGCTACTACAACCGTCACCACTGCTCCCAGTAATATCACTACACACTATCACTTCCACTAGTACTACGAACGCCACTACTACTACTAGTAATACATGGCCACAACCACTACAACTACAACTAGCATTACCACCACCGTTATTGTAACTACCACCACCGCTACTGCTACTATAACCACTACTATCACTAATACTACTACCATGACAATATCACTACCACTACTGCTTCTAAAATCAGTAGTACTACTACCACTGCCACCACTACAACACTAATACTACTGCTACTACCTCTACCACTGCTAGGTTTTTAAGCTGCCAGTGTGATGACATTAGAGTAGTAAAACATTGAGACCATATTGACTCATTATTCCAATATCCATAATATTAATAATCTGTGCCATTACTTTCTAATCACACATTCCATTCACTGTAGGGGAAATGCATTTCCAATTGTCATTACTCAATCAAGCAATATGAGAGTAGAAGTGAAGAGGAGATAATAATGTTAATGGAAACAATGTTGTAGTTGGTGGCAAAAGTATGAAAAACACAAAACTCAGAGCTCTTTGGGAGTTAAGATTCATTCTCAGTAGCAGTAAGTACTTTGTACGACAACACAGCACTGTGGGACATGGTTATACTGAAACAGTTTCAACAGCATAAACACTGGACCTTTACATCAAATATGCATCACAGCCTGCTTTAAATATAGATGGACCACGATGAAATATGGTAATATATCTCTTGACTTCTACAAAGAGGACTAGAGGGATGAGAACTAGACAAAGAAAAGAGTAATTAGACGGTTATTTCCAGTACCTCTGTCGTGGTTCGTTTCAATAGTCCCCCAAAATGAATAGTGAGCCAGTACATTGTTTTAAAGCAATATAGACAAACTATACATGCTGAAACCAATTTGACATAGAAAGGCAGTCAAAAACATCCATTATATTTCACAAAAAAAGAAAGAATATCTGTTATGTTTTGGGAATACTGTGTGATATCCACAGAGGGAAACAGAAAAGAACTCAAAATGATTTAGCACTCGTAATTCCCATTATAATTCATGATTTTGCAACCATAAAAGACTAAAAATTAATGAGAATATAAGGAAAGTAACATTTTAGTGGGAGTCTGTTGCGCCCCCTCTTCACTATATCATGTTTCTGTGTGCCACAATACGGTGAGGATCAAAGTGTTTGGCTGGGAGAGTGGCAGACTTTTGAACCATAATGCTCCTAAAGCCCAGGGAGGCATTAGCATTGTCTGTCTGTGGCACAGTTACTGCCTCCTTAGCTGCTCATAAAAGCGTGAATGCAAAAAGAAACACAACTTCTAAGGGGCACTGGAATACTGTAAAAAATGAATTTACGGCATTTGGGTCTTTTTTTAAGACTGAGACTCCTCTAACAAATTAGAGCTGTTGTGAGGAATTAACATAGAAATAGCTGCAGATGGAGGACGGGAATGTTTTGCAATTCTCTGATCAGGTTTTTACAGTCTTCGGTTATCAGGCAGACGGAGTGTTTGTGCACAATGGTACACACCGAGGTGTCACTAAACAGAAAAATGCGATAACAAAAGGTTCTGTGTAACAACTTTTATTTGAACAGCACCTTTTTAAAATTTCACTGATAGCAAAATGTCACACGGCTGATATTCAAACATGGAAAAATGACAGCAATAAAACCAAGAGCTGAGGAAAAAAAAAGTCCCTGAGATAAAAGCCAGTTTAAGAAGAGAATTAAAAGATGACTCTGACCTGGCTGGCTTAATCTCCTTGGGCAGGTTGTTCCAACACTTTGGGGACAAAATGGCCCTGAGGTCACCTCAGTGTATTCAGGCATATGGAGATAAAGATCCAGGAAGAGGCAGCGTGCCAGTCATTGTCAGTTGAGGCACAATCAGGCACCTGTGGCAGAGATCCAAAGAGGCAAATATCCATCCAGCGGTGCAGCTTGGGGAGTTGAGAGAATTTTCTGTCTTTATGCAAATGTGCTTTGACAGGTAGACGCTGCAGTATACAGTATGGGATGCACTGCACCAACTAAGGCTCTTACACACATGATATCAGCAACAGAATTGCTCTGTGTGTGGGGAAGGACTATGTTGAGCATTGCACCCAAGGTATAGACAATTTTAACTTTGACCACTGTTAACTGGTGACCTTTCAATGCACACTCATGAGGACAGTTGAACATGGCTTAACCTAAGCATATCTAGTGATAGATGAAAAGAATGAAAAAGGTTTTATGCACTCAAACCCTTCTTAATCACAGGGTTTTTAACTGACGGTGCTTTCTTCTGTCTTAAACTGAAATACATAATTCATAAAAGCCGGGATCATTTTGCCTTTCAAATACCCGTGTGCTTTCCTGCTACCTTGGTGACATGGCTGTCAGCTCTCACTGTGACTTACACGTGGTACTTTAAGTAATGCTGGATATTGTTTAAAATAAAGACATTTTGTAAAGCAATTATTCCCCAAAAAACATGGCAACCAGCGGAGGATGAGCCTATTTCCCAAGCACTAGTAAAATGCTGTGTTAGACCTACTTTTTCCACAACATCGTCGGGCACCCATTCAGAGCTGAATATGTAAATCATGTGCTCGGTGCTAAACAAGCCTGAAAGCTACAGATTTAGTGAACGAGCCAGCCTGCTTCATTGTGTCTTTACGCTTGAATGGAGGGAGCGTCCTCAGACTAGACCTTAACACTGCCAGGAGGTGCCTGCCTGCAGGATCTGAGGTTGCACTGATAGGGGCTTATCAGTGCAGAAATACAAAAATATGTGGCTAAATGAGGCATGGCTGACCGCTGACCACTGCAATATTCAAAATCGTCTCAATGCATAGTTATCCCAGCCCGTTTTCATTCCCAGTTTGTCAAATGCCGACGCTTTGCTATGCCCTCTGGCCTGTGATACTGATGCCGAAAACTCCAGTGTAAACCTATCTGTTGCAACACTTGACGCTAAGAGCAAGTGACGTAGTATAAAGGGCGAGGAAGTCTGCCTAGGGTGGGAGGGAAGGGTGGTGGAGACTACAGTTTTTGTCCATGTGAAACCCAAAGTTGGTGCTGTTTTAACGAAACGTTACCTAAGTCATTGCTGTTTAAAGGTAATGGATCATAACTTAAGTCCATCTGTCACATACTTGCATCACTTACATGCGTAGAATGGGTTTACTGGGCACAGGCCCAGGACCGATGTGTCAGGGCCCCCCTGGTCTTCAACTCCAGAACGTAACTCAAATCAAGAACTGGGCGACTAACTAGGAAGACACTCAAAATGACCCCAAATATGTAAAAGGTCTGCAAAGAGACACAAAATAACTATAAAAAGGGGCAAAGCAACCACAAAGAAACCCCATATGACTACCAAGAGACCCAAAATGACCAAAAAAGACACAGATTTACCTCAAAGAGACACAAAATTACCCCGAAAAATATGCATAAGGACTAAAAAGAGATGCAAAACCATCACAAAGGCAGTGTGACTTGCTCTTATGTAGGAGGGGTGGTGGGGACTTTTGCATATCTGTGCCCAGGGGCCCATTGTCTCATAATCTACCTATGTTCACGTGATATATTTATATCATGTTACTTATTTTAATCCAAACCATGATGTTTTTTCTCAATCTGACCAAGTACTTTTGTTATCGAAGCCTAACTTTGGCATGTGTTAGTAGATGTGTCACCCAGGAGGCTGCTGACATTAAAAGGAGATGTTGGATAAGGACGTGTCTCACAGAGACCCCAACGGGTGCCTTCAGCATCTGTGTCACACGTCACAGGGTGTTAAAAGCATCTGTATTTAATGATCTGATATGAGAACATGTTCCAGTGTGAGGATGCTGAAAACAGAATGATATAAAACGGTAGTTATGGTGAGATGTTTTGCAGCTACGCATGGCACGCATGAAAGTCTTTCCCAGCCACAGAACCAATTTTTCTCCTCAAATTTATGCAGAAACCACCTGCTGCACGCAATTTAGGCTGAATTTACAAAGCCACTTTTTTTACCTATTTTAAATTTCGGAAGCAGGGACCAGAATTGAAAAGATGATTGACAGATCCTCATTTGTACATGTGAAATATTAAAATTTCGATGCACCTTTGTTTGCATGTGGTGGGCACCAAACTTTAATCTGGCAGGAAGCGGATGTCATTGGCGGATAAAGGGTCAAAAAAGCCCAGATTAGTTCTAAGTGAAAAGTACAAAAAAAACTAAGCGAAAGAAGGATTGGCTCTGTGATGTTTTCACTTTGTGAAAAAACAGCAGGAACTTCTCCACAGCGTTTGGCCTGCAAGATAAGCCCCAACATCATTCATTCCCACCCAGACCACGTATTTTTAGAACATTTGGAAAATAAATTGAAGTGTCTATGTTGTATTTTTTGTTAGTCTGACCAGATGTTATCCATTTACATATTTGGCTGTCTCCACAGTCAACAGACTATTCAGTGTGAGGAATTAATAATTTCCTAATGCTGAGAGGCACAAAGAAAGGCTGATAGCATCCCTAATGAGCTAGTTGTACCTTTCAACTACACGGAGGGCCGGTGAATATCAATAGCACCTTTTGTTCACAGAAAACTGACATAAAGAGTGTTTTGCGTTGACGACTTTTTCCAACACATCAACTCAGGCTGTCTGATATTTATGCATCTTTCAACATTGCATGTTCTTTTGAGAGCTGCACTGAATGTCAAACTGGAATAAAAAAACTCCCGTCTTGCTGTATCTGTAGCATTTTCTCTGCTTTTTTTTTGTCTCATTCTGTCCTTTCCTCCTTCCTCTATCAAATACAGGAATCCATACAGCACACACACTCACACACACACACACACACACACACACTGCACGAGGCTAGATTTATGCCCTGACAACTTGATAGAATCCAGTGGAATGGTTAGGACTTAATATCGTTTAATTAATTCGTTGGACCTCGGCAGGGAGCTGTGAGTAGAGCTGAGGTGGACTGGAGATGAGGTAGTGGCAGCAGAGGCGGTGGTGGTGTGGTGGTGGTGGTAGCGTCAGGGTTGGTGAAGAGTTTAAACTGAAAGGGGAATGAGGGGAGTAATCCACTGAGTGCCTATAATGTAATGAGTCAGCCGAGCTTAATGGAGTCCATTTGAGGGAGGAAGGAGGTATGGAAAGAAAGAAGGTGGTCGCTCTGGAGGTGAGTCGACGTAGCTGACAGAGAGGCTCGGTTGCAGGGCTGAAAGGTGACAATTTGCCTCCTGCTACCTTATTTCCGGAGCAGGCGAACACGCTCTCAGTAGCTTTGTGTATCTGAATACACGACTTGTTAAATTGTAATGCTGCACTGCAACATGAAAGCATGTTACAGTAAACCTCCAGGCAACAAATAACACTATTTTTTACACATCTAAAACAGAACTGGTGTTAATGCGCTCAGAGTGGCTTTATCTTAGCCCCTTGGTTCAGGGTAATTCCTGAACTGCCAAGCTGTGTTAGCCCCGACTGCTTCCATTTGACTTTGAAATCTGTGCTTGCTCACACACACACACACACGCACACACACACACGACCACAAACACAGTCCCCCCTTCCCAGCCAGCATATATCTGCATTTCATTGACACAGTCGGCCCTCTTTGAAAAAAAAAAAACTGTCTCAAATTCTCTTAAGTCGGCCAAATAGGATTTCTCCTCTCAGACTGTCTTTATATGATAACTTTAATAAATGTATAAGGGTATTGGTGACATGTTTTTTGGGGGTTTGCTCGTTCGGATGATTTTCTTATTTCTAAACCTGCGTTGTTGACTTGTCTCCCCCTCGCTTTGCGTCTCTGGGAAATCATTTCAAGTTTATTTGGGATCACTATTAGAGTGTAATTTGTTTACACCTGTTTCCCTCGCCTTCCACTTCCACTCTGTTCACCAAATTAAAAAGAACATTTTCTCACCTGTGCTAGCTACTTGGCAGCTGCTTTTGCTTCATGTGGTTTCAGGGTTTAAGGATCATTGCGTCTGAAATTTCTACCACCAAACATTGTCTTAGGGGCTGCTTCTTCAATTAAAACGATTCACACCAGTTAACCAGTGTTAACCAGAACATTGTTTCTGGCAAGATGCGTCGCTTTGGAGCTTTTTTTTGACTGTAATGTTTTCATGCTTTAGAGAAGTACAAATTCAGTCCAGCTGAACTGTATGATATGTGAGTAAAAACCAAAACTACATGGCCAAACACCAACAAGAATAAGCAGGATGTGTCTTTTAGGTGATAGGGTGAGTTAATTTCTCTTGTAAAAATATACATTTAATATATTTTTCTCATGATCTGAACACTATCACTGAATAAAATGTCAAGGATGTGTATGACATACAGTGCAGTTGTGACACCTGCTCTGCTCCCAACGCCTCCTCAAGAGTCAAGGATTGTATTATTCATGTCTTTCCGTGTTGGTACCATATCTGTAGCTCCCTCTGTTGTTGTGCTCCTCTTGTCGCATTGTGTGTACAGACCTGATGATCTGTTGCTCTGCCAGGCTGCAGTGTTTAATCCAGGTCAGCTGCCATCTTACCCCTGCTGTTCACGGCCTGTTAGAAATCTCCTAATTGGCCTCCTTTTTTTAAGGCGAATAAGTGTGTGATTTAAAGTTAGGGAGACAGGAGTGTCACGAGAGTCTCATCTGTTTGTTTGGCACCGTTTGAAGGTTTTGGGGAGGGAGCACAAGACCAGACACATAGCCAGATGTGAGGAGTGTTCCCGGCTGTGACACAAGTGACATGGCACCGCCGAGAGTGAGAGCACAGGCTTATTTGCTGCAGCTTGAACACAAAAGTGGTCATATGCAGCGCGGTTTGTGCGTCATGCCTATCTAAACATGCAAGTGCACATCTTCTTATTCTCCTGACAGTCACTGTGAGCATTGCAGTACAAGTCATAGGCAGGAAGAGTGGAGTGAAATGGGTCTCACATCTGTTAAAAAAAAAAAAAAAAACGCAGTTGTCGCGGACGCTTCACAGCACACGTTTTGTAGGGTCTTTGCAGCAAATGAGTTTTGGGAAGCTGCAGGCTCAGGTGGTCACCATGTGAGGATTATTGCAGAGGGCCAGCAGTTAACTGCCAAACTAACTGTGCTGTAGGCTTGGAGTCACACAGGCACAATGAAATGTTGTGTGACAAATTAACTGCATTGGAAAAAACGAAACATCATTTGGAAGAATGTAATGTTTATTTGAAAAGAAAACAGCTGTGGCTGTTGTAGCTGTAGTTTATCCACAGCTTGTTATGTGTTGTTTTGTTGTTTTTTTTAAAAGAAGCACAGTAATTTATCTTTGTTTAGTTGAAAAGGTCAGTTCACCACGATCACAAAAAATGGAACCACACTCTCTACGAAGGAACTGTGAAGACTTTTATTGGGACTATGGAATTACACCAGTCGAATCAGAGTTCAGTGGGACGTTCAGTGTGACACTGACTCTGACATAATATAGTAGGCTAAACAAGCTAACTATGCTTCCGACGGATCAACAATGTGCACCAACATTTTTTGGCAACACTAATTATCAAAGAGAAACCAGAGACTGTATTGTATTAAGTTGTTGTGCACTGTAAATTCACTACGTCTAAGCTGAAAGCAGAAGATAACATTGTTTCCGAGTCTTACAGGGCAAAGCCTCTGTGTCTGCAGCTGTCTGCACCGTAGAGCAGCATTAAAGTAAAGAGTGCTCACTCTGCACAACACTCTCACTCCGGCCTCGTCACATATCAATGTTTGGTCGTGGACTTTCTACGTCTAGATAGGACATGAAAGGTACCCTGGGTGCGTTGGTTGTTGACGCTGTTTGGGATGCCGTGTCAACTTCTGCCTCACCTCACTTTTTACAGGAAAGTTACCATTTACATACAGTCTCGTTGAAAATAAACATCAGTACAACAACGCAAATCGACATTTTTTCATCTCCAACAACTAATGCACGTGGTTGGGTTTAGGCAAAAAGAACAGGGTTTGGCTTTAGAATCTTACAGGACGTGAACGCCACTGTCTCAGGTGAAAGTAGGTGTTTGTGGGACCCATCCACCACCCTGCCCCGCCAACCTACGTGGACTTTCGCCGGCTTAACTTTTGGTCTTGTTCCGCTGCATTTCCTATCGATGCTACCGAGCGTCGTTAAACTATAGGGACGAATGGCTGTGTATCATGTCGATGTTAAAAGACAGCTTTTTTTTTGTCAGGATCTGATGCCACAAGTCACTGCTGGAGCGCCAGATTTCAGAGTGAGCCCGGGTTGCTCTGCACCAAAACACCAAGTTAAAATGTGTGCTCTACCTGAAGCAGAGGTCTGCGACTGATGATTCAGATCTCTGAGTTTCAGGGGGCAGCCCTTGACTATTTCGTAGCTGGATTATCATAGGACCTTTCTTTTTTTTTTTTTTTTTTGGTGGTAACACATTTTGCAATTCAGCTTTTTAGCCTTGTAACTGTTCTGAATGTGTCCTTTATATGTCAAACAAAACGGATAGATAGCAGGTTGAAAAAAAGCAGTCAAGTAAACAGAAGTTGGGTGAAAATAAAAATCTAATTTCAAAAGGTCTCCCCAACCCTTAACATGAGCTTAAAGTACTCTGTAGTTTTAACTGACTGGAGGGAGAATTATGCCCATTTTCAAAATCCATACATGTTATTCATAAGACAGTCCAAAAATATCAGGAAACATGTGGGTAAAAAAAAAGAAAACTAACATTTATTGTCTATGGAGCCGCAAAAACTTGTTTAACTTTCCTAGTCTATGGAAATAACATATTGGTTTGGTCATCAGTCAGCTGTCTTATGAGCTCTGCTGCAAGAGGACATTGTCGCTGTATAGCTAATGATGTTTTTCTTTTTCTATCCCTTTTTTCCCTTCTTCTCCTCTCTGGATTTCCTTCACTCTTGTACAACCCTGCCCATGTGTCCACTTCCCCGACTTCATCCTCTCCATTACATTCTCCTCCTGTCTTTTCCTTCATGCTCTCTGTCCGTCTAAACAGGTCCCCCATCAGTTGGGTGCGCTGACCTTCTACCGCTACGAACAGCCTATCGTAGACTACTGCCAGGCCCATCAACCCCTGCGGCTCAACATGGGCTACGAGGGACCCCCACAGGGCCTGGAGGGCCTGGAGGACCTGGGGCCGTGTGATAGGGGCACTATACAGACAGTGGCGCTGCCTGCCGTGCCCTCTGCCGCCAGCATAGGTGCCCCTGTGCCAGGGCCTCGATCTCCTCCGCCACCCCTCAGACCACCGACTGAAGGTCCCAGCGGCAATCCTTTTCCTACCGCCGAACGCACCGGCACGCTCAAATTTGGACGCTAGCGAGCCAAGTCTGGTTGCTAGAAGTGGGGCAAGGGCCTCTGATTCACCGTGACTTTGTAATGAAGGGGCAGGCGAGCTGGTTATTCAGTGGGGCCTTGTTTTCAGAACATGAGTATGTGAACTAGAGGACAAATTTTTCTAATTCTGCCTGGAGGGATTTGGCATCTGAAACACACAGTCTCACTAATATACAGTAGAGGGTGAGACATCCTTGCAGATCATTTTGATTATGATTTTTGTTTTTTCCAAAGCACCTCATATTAAACTTGTTACTACTGAATCATGGGAGGTAATAAAAATATTACATGTTTCTAGATCTGGTCTTTGCCATATCCCATCACAGGGGGATCTGACCACAGCAGTCCATATGCACTAAGTCAGGAGTGAAAGGGAAAGTGCAATAAACACAAGTTCTGGATCACAAAAAGAGAGAGCAGTAGTATTAATCTAAAAGAGATGGAGCTGGACATCATGTGAAGAGCAAGGGGCTTCATACTGTGACTATTATTAAAATATCTAGTCAGTAGTTGTTAACAAAGGCAAATCCATATCATTATTTCATAAAGATGAGTCATTCTCTCAAGACAGCCTCATAGAATTCTCTTTTCTCTTACTTTCTTTTGTTTCTTTAGAGTGGTACTTCATGCTGAATTCCATTAATGTGCATGTCAAACCAAAGAGTTTTACTTGTATTTCTTTTCCTTTTTTCTTTTATGCACATAAGCTACTTTAGCTAAGGGCATTTTTTAAAATGCCAGTTGGTCTACTAAACTAGCATCTGCCAACTCAGATTCACAATTGCAACCAAATCCCCTGGTGGTTTCAGATGAACTCAGCTTGTCTGTACAGATTAGCAAAGTACACGGTACATACAAGTGAAGTAGTGAAACTGCAAATTTTTAGATATTTATCACAACAGTTACCTGGTCCTCCGAACATCAGTTTAATTGTCATTCATGTTCTTGGTGATGCTACGAACAGCAAACAACCACACAAACACTTTAGAGGAGATGCTATGGCATGATCCATAAGTTCCTTGAACATACAGGGGCCCTTCACACAGCAGAATGGCAGGTCTTTGTATATGATTATATCCCAGCTGAATGATTCACTATGCTTTAAAGAGGTAATCATGGGGAATTTATGTGGTAAAAATAAGTACATTTGAATGCAAAGTATTGTACATATTCTTACGGAAAGGTCCACTTTACTGAAGGTCAAACCACTCTCACTGCCCCAAACAGTCATTTGAAACATTGTTGAGTCAATGTTTGACTTTGATCACACTGGACAATTTGGAGAGCGCCATCTTGCTGGGCTGGCAAAGCTCCGGCCATGTGCTCTCCCTTCTCCCCTCAACCACAGAGAACAACAGTGCCTAGTGGGGGCATGTTGAACCAGCACGTTGACTTCTCTTTGACCTGCGTATGAACCCATGGACAGTACTGGGAATATTGCCTGACATCTCCGTTTTTTCTTTCCAGAAAGCGTGCCTGCAGTGCTGGACTTTATTGCACTTGGTAACCCTTTGGCCACCGTGTCGAGCACTGCTCGTCATTGACTTGTGGAGCTGATGAGGACTTCAGATACGGCCGTGATGGCCTGTCAGATATCATCTCCGACTTACTCTAAGCGGTGAACCGGGGTCATTTTCTACATGTCAGTGGTCATACTCTTGGGAGTTGTGCAAACTGTGCTTGGTCCTCCCACGACGGCGCAACTGATTGATCCACAGATGAAAGCGAGGGGCCAAATTTTCTCACGAAAGTGGGTGTATCCTCAAGATAAGAAAAAAAATAGGATTTTTTTTTGTTTGGTTTTCTTTTGTTATTTTGTCTTTTTGGCTCGGATCATAAGAGACAGTTTTTGAGGTGTTCAAAGATGATGTCAAGAAATTCTATAAGACTAATCAAAGGACAAAATCAAATAGAACTTATTTATCGTGTAAATAGGGAATCTTTAAAGATGAAAAAAAAAAAGTATGGACTTCACTTCTTCTGAAACACAAACTGCTTGTGAACAGAAGAGGAGCCTTATTCACTTTCCAGTGGGAATCTGTTACCAAGATGACTCGGTGAAGAGGTTCCTACTGTAACGCTCCTGTTGTTTCAATGATAAATATTTTTCTATCTGCTCCCGTCACTATTCTACCATTACACACAGATTATGTTACTGAAGTTATTTCTCGAATCCTACCATTTTACTGAATCATGGGAAGAAGGGAAGATTGGGAAACCCTGATATTATGATACACTTCAAGCGTCAAACCTCATAGAGTTCCACATTTTCTGTTCTGACATCAGACATGTTTCATCTTGCAGGAGGTGGCTGTATGATGTGTTGTTAAGTACATCCCAATCCACCCCTCTTGTTTCAAGAATCTCAACACTATCTGCCATTTCAAGGTCTACTCGGGGAGAAGAAGTGTGCTATTCTTTATCACCAAGAGTTTAACTTGGGAAGGATGTTCTTTTTTTGATGTGCCATTATTTTGTTAAATGTTTTACCAAAAACCAGCCCCAAAACAACAAGTGACCCAAAAGTCTTCATAGTTTCACGATTAAGAAGGGGTTCAGTCCCCTTCATGTACAGGACATTGCATAAAAAGCAGTTGATTCGCTCAGTACGGTTGCTTAATAGTGCTGGTGGAGTTTACTTTGTAATAGCAGCTGTGCCGATGTCTTTATAATGGGAGCTCTCTCAATTCTATCCATGTATTGTCTTGCCTTGCTCTATATCACCCCTGCTAACTCCTTGGCCTGAATTTCATGTCTGCCTCTGGGTGACTCGGGTGAACCTGTTTAATGATGTTCTATTTCTGTCCGCATGCTGATATTTTGGGAAACTATGCCCAGTTAGGGAGGAGCGCTGAACCAGAGACAAACAGTATGGGAGATATTTCCTGTCTGGGGTGCCCTAGAACCAGCAGCACGTGTCATGGACAACTTCTCGGTTTTTAAAGCAACTCGTTTGCTGACCCATCCCTGCCCCCCGTCTCGCCTAAAGTAGAATTCCCTGGCACTATATAGGCTGTTAAACGGAAGACGAGGCCTGTGCTGGGCACTCACTCCGGGGACAGACTTTCCCTTTAATAGTCTCTTGCTAAAGCCCAGTACCCCATGTGTAGTAATTACTTCAGTTTTCAGCAGTGATAATGGTTCAATTCAGTCTAAACACAATGATCAAAGCTACTTTGCCCTTCATGTGTAATTAGAAAATGCTATTAAAATCTTTGTCTGTTCACAATTAAATCAACTACTAATAAGCAATTGATTAATCATGACTACCTCCCTGATAAAATCGGATATGTTCAGCGGAATGTTCGAATCCTGCTGCCAGTAATTATTTAGTCTTTTGTCCGTTTCGTTTTTGCCATCAGAGAGCTGGAAGCACAGGCGCTGCATGCTAATGATGCATGTTTGAGCTGAACTCCAGGACCGTCTGCGCTAGCCCCGCAATGCCAACAGGCTTTATTTTCTCTTCTGCTTTGTTTGTTTATGGTTTTGTACACCCCGAGCTCCCCGTCCTTCCCTTCACTCTTTGAGTTTAGGCTCAAGTCCCCACTGGGAACATTTCTATATTTTTTTTCCTCTTTCCTTTCCTCCCCTCTTTTCTTTTTTTGCTTCTGGGGGGGTGAATAAAGGTCTGAAGAATTGCAGTGAAGAGTTCCATATTTCAGTGTTAATGTGCAGAGGAAAAGCTCAATGCAAATCTCTGAGGGGACAGAGAGAAAGCAGAGGAGGCGAGAGGGGGAGCCAGAGACGCTGTACAATAGGGAGGATATAGAGGGACGAATGGGTAAGTGCAAGGACATATTTTGCTACAATGAAAGCTTTGTGATGTCTCTGAATGTCCCAGGCAGCTTTATTTCCACTGCAAGACATGACACTAACTGCTTCAGCCAAGCTCAGACACACATCAGTCACACACATAGGAATTCTGTAGATTTTCATGACAAGCAAAATCAAAATTGCATCTTCTAAACTGTATGTAGTATTCATGCACACTTACAAAGACAGTCAAACACCTTAATTGGTTGACATTTTAATTTGCACTGTTACCAAGAATCTATTCTATTTTGGCTGCCCTTAACCACAGAACGACCGTGCATAAATACATATACACAAAGACCAAAAACCTACAAACAGGCAACACACACGCCTTGATAAATGATAATAAAATAGTGCAGGTTTTGACGCTCCCATCCATTTCAGCTCACCCAAGGCCATCTGCGACGGTTCAGTAGGTTCTAATCCATTACCTGATAAATAGATTTGAAAAATTAATTCCAAGCCAGACGTGGAGTTGCAGCTTTTCTTCTTCTCCCATACATCTGCGTCTCACCCACAGGCATCGCCGGGGCATACCCATACAACACAGTCACGGCTCCAGACAGTCAGCACGTATTCACACGGATAGGGGGCGAAGCAAGAAGAAGAAGAAAAAGAAGAAAAAAAAGAAACAAGCTAATGCTCCCCATCTGCCACTTCTAGATTCCTAATTTGAGTTTCTATTTTTGTTAGTGTGTCATTAGTGTGTGCGCAGACTGCAAAGTGGTAAGAATTAATAACTCTGTCAGGCAGAAAGAGACTGGAGGCTTTGCTAGCAAGTTAGCGACCCCGCATGTACCCATATGGCCTGTGTGTGTGTATCTATAGCAGCACCTACTCCTCTACCTCCTCTGAACCAACATCACCGTTACTGATGTTCAGGCCAGCCCGGTCCCCATTGATTGTTATTGTTCCATGCTGTTTCACATTAGCAGGAAGTCTTTAACCTCTGACCCGCATTGTCCTGGCTCTGTTTTTCCACCATTGCTCATGTCAGAGGGGACACAGAAAGGGAAGGCATGATCATTAACCTCTGTCAGGGAAACACACTTTTTCGTTTGTCTGACAAAGCCCGTTTACGCCCCTAATTGGATTTAATGTGAGCACCGAAGAAAGGAAGGTTTTTATTTAAATGGGCTGCATTTTACTCCTGCAGTTGGCTTGAGAGTGCAGTGAAAGGGAAATCAGAGAGACACTGATAGAAAACAATATCAGAATTAGTCTTTGTTTCCTTGCAGGCTCAAACACTTTCCCTTTGTTTTTTGTTTTTCCTTTTTTTTGTTTGGCTGCCACTTAAATGCTTTCCATATAAACCAGGGGGAACCCCGCTGTCTCCTTCTCATCCATTTCCTGCAGAGAGCATTGGTTTCTGTAGGGTGTAAATATGCGCTGCACTGTTTTCTTTGGTAGTTGGTTTGTTGTTGATTTTTTTCTTTCCTTTTTTTTTATTAATTGTTTTTTTGTTCGTTTGTTTATTTTTTTGTTATTTTTACTTTTTACTGTATTCAGACCTAAAGCATTTTTGTGGAGACCTGGTCCAAGCGCAAAAATATGGCTCTTCTTTGAGTATATTATTGTCAGAAAATGTTTTGTAAAAATTTTGATGATGATATCAGAAATAAACATCTAAAGATGGGAGCTGTGATGTCTTGTTTACCTGAATATAGTGCATTGTAACTGGCATTAAAAGGGACACATCGACATTTCTGGTTAACAGCAGTATTAAATGCTCAGTGTAACAATATTTTTCAGCATTATACACTGGTGTCATTAAGTTGCATTATGGGAAGTGTATGCCCTAGTGTTTTTGGAGCTACTTGGGACTTGAAGTTGCGTACATATTGATTCTGGTCATTCTATTCAACTATGAATATGTGATTTACATTTAAGCATAAACACTTATGATGTTGGTGAAGATTCTCAGTCATCCAGGTCATGGAAATCTTAAAGGGATAGTGCACCCAAAAATGAAACGATGGAGGCCCTGGTAAAGTTTTAGAGTCCTCACATCCCTTGCGGAGATCGGCAGGGGCAGCGGCTAGCACACCTAATGGCAGACGGCGCCCCAGACTAACGTCCAAGAACACAAAATTGAATCCACAAAGTATCTCCATACTGCTCATCCGTAGTGATCCAAGTGTGCTGCAGCCCCGACATAAAAAGTTGTTTCGAAAAACATCATATGAACTCTGTTTTTAGCTTCACTGTAGCCTGTAGCTCTGACTGCTTCTCTGTGCGCCGCGTTCACGTGTGCGCGCTCAGGGTGATCGGTGATGCACGGTCTCTGAAGAGCAGCAGTCTCGTCAGTACTGATGTCCAGATTCTCAAGTGCAGGCATCGCCAATTCCCAGTGTGAGCAGCAAAGACTTTCCTCATCCGTTGGCATTGCTTTGCATTTGAAACAACTACACCACCAGGTTTCCAGTGCTCGACTCCGGTATTCTGCGGCTGGCTGAGGCTCATGAGCTGCGGCGGCTGCTTCGTCCAGTAGCCTAAGTTCCGTCCGTATACACGGGTGAGCAAAGCTTATGCTTCCGCTGGTCTCGTGCAGGCGCGCACACGTGAGCGCAGAGCACAGAGAAGCAGTCAGAGCTACAGGCTACAGTGAGGCTAAAAACAGAGTTCATATGACGTTTTTCGAATCAACTTTTTATGTCGTGGCTACAGCACACTTGGATCACTATGGATGAGCAGTATGGAGATACTTTGTGGATTCAATTTTGTGTTCTTGGACGTTAGTTTGGGGCGCCGCCTGCCATTAGCTGTGTTTGCCGCTCACCCCGCCGATCTCCGCAAGGGATGTGAGGACTCTAAAACTTCACCAGGGCCTCCATCGGCATATGGGTGAGTAGATAATGGCTGAATTTCCATTTTTGGATGCACTATCCCTTTAAGTGCTATATCGTAGGCAACTGGACTCAACTGCAACTCAAGCAAGTCTGTTGCATACAATATAGCACTTAATAACATTTATGATATTGTCAATGTAGTGCACTCTGCAAGGGTCATCACAGTGGTGAAATAGTGGGACACGTGGCCTAGTTGCCAGAAGCACGTTTCTGCAAACCATTAATGTTATATTTGCATGTTAACTATGTATCATATCAGCGTTTCTGAAGTGCTGACTTTGTCATCAGGAGGTGGTGGATGGTGTGTCACCCAGGTGCAGACCAATGGTTGTTTCTTTGCCAGTCATTGTTTTATTTCCAGGGGCTTTCTTCGCAACCAATGTGGGTTATTTTGTTGGGACCTATTGCTGGTTTCCTGCTGCTTTTCAGCCCCAATACCTGGGTGTTTTTCAGGTACCTATTGCTGTGATTTTTGTGGCCTCTCAGCCCCCAAACATGACTGTTTTTTTGGCAAGCCATGGCTGTTTTTCCAATGGCTTTTTAGTCCACAAACATTGGTGTTTTGAAGTAACCTTTCAACAGAGATAGTGCCTCAAAAAGCTGCATTTCCTGCCGAGATAGTGGCACAAAAATGGGTTGTTTTTTTTACAGAGACATTACTGTGTTTCCAGTGGCCGCAAAACCAGGTATTTAAAGCCAAAACATGATCTTTTCCTAACAATAACTGGGTTTTTTTGGATGCCTAAACCAAACCACACATTAACCACAGCACTGTTGAAACATACTGTACAGTTTCATCTGCTACATAATAACATGTAAATGTAACATGTGCGTGTGCTTGGCAGTTGGGTTGGATACTGGACATATGCTTTATTTCTAGGCCTAGGTTTAGGTTCAGGTATCCCAAAGCCTTGTGGCCAGCTAACAGGCCTCAACATAAGCTAAATCAGGGGTGTTCAAACTTTTTTGAATGGGGGCCATATAAAACAACGTGAAAATACCTGGGGGCCAACTGATTCTTGCATCAAATGTGTTGGGGGAAAAAAAAAAAAAAGAGACAAATGCAACCATTTTTATCTTTTAATGAACTATTACTATGTGATGCCTGTCTACAAACTGTCCGATAGTCCTATCATTGTGAAGTGAAGGGTAAAAATGTGAAGTGATCTTGCTCGATTAACCATTATTGTGTAAAGGGCCACATATGGTATATTTTGAGAGTCAAGCCAAGGGCTGATTAAATTGGTCTGCGGGCCCCTGGGCCAGACTTTGGACATGCCTGAGCTAAATGAACGCAGGCCTTACCTGAACCTCAGCAAGCTGGGCTGGCTCTCCACTGCTGATTCACTCATTACCATTAGCATCACTCACTTGACTGGCCAATTAAAGGTTGACCTGGCAACATCTTCCCATGACAACGACCTTGCACAGAGCTCGCCATTACTTTTAGTTAATTTAAGGTCAATTCTATATCACGGTAATCATGAAAAGTTGCTCCTTTTTCCTGTGTGGAGTGCTGCCACTCTTGTGCATCTTCCCCCATATGGCTACTATTAAGTAAGACCCACAATTTTAACGCTTGGTACCGTTCAGAAATGACAACTTTTGATGGTGACAGAACAAACACCCGATCCCACTGTGGGAACAAATTTGGGAACAAAATGAAACTCTAAAAGAAACCCAGTAGTCCCACATTTCAACCGGATCCTTTTTGGAGGCTTACACTGACTGATGCAACCAACATCAATTCTACCATCTCTGTTGCTGTTTGAAAATCAGTTTTGACTGCCACTGTTCATGGAATGAGCTGGGAAAGTGATGTATGCTTTCTCACTACAAGGATTATATGACAAGACAACCACATACAAGCACCTGAGCAAAAATGATTCAGTGGCATTTGATTTTTCATGAAGAAGACAATTTAATGATGGCTGTTAATAGTAGACAAAATCCAAAGATATTTGGGCTAAATCCATCTAAACAAGCTGATCATGGACTCTCTGGACTGTCTCTGCAGGTACTTTACAACGTCAGCTTTTGGTGCTGGCTGTTGATTCACCCTAAAAACATTGATGGTGAAATAAACTTGTCTCATCACTTCATTCTGCAGTTGTTTTTGTGGCCTTTGCAGGGTTTTACAAGCTCTGTGGTTTTTACAGAGAATCCAGCTCTGGCTGTTTGAGATACAGCTTTCTTTAAACGTCTTACGGTTGACGCACATCTGATTCCTTTAGTCTGTGAGCTTCCTCGCTGTCTTCTCAATTCCTTGCTCTAATTTATGGATTTCCTTGGCAAATTGTGCAACAATTATGCCTGGGAAAATTCATCTCAGTCATAGTGAGATGTCCGAAAAATATAAATAAATCCAATTCTGCTGGGGTGGAGTGTAACTGACAAGTTGGAGACATTTTAAGACTCATTCAAACATCTAAACAAATTCACAGTAATGACTGTAATCTGGACATTTTACCACCTGCAGGACTGCAATCACAGAGTCCAAAGACAGGGGACAGAATTACACTCAGCAGGCTTTGACAGCCTGTATTTACCCTGACAGGGGCGGGGTTTCCTCAAAATAGCAATGTTGTCCACAAAGAGCACCCTGAGAACAAGAACGCAGACCACAGTGTGAGACACTTTGTGACCTGTCATCACTCCCAATAATCCCCACATTGATTGTATCAACAGCACAAGAAGTAATGCACAGTCAGGTGCACAGTGAAGTGCACTTTTGTTTTTCTGTGGCTTCAGATGCGCGCCCCACCTGGGTCACAGGGAGCCACCGGTTTGGTATGACTCTAAATGTGACAGTATTCATGAGCCTGTGCTGTAAACATGAAGCCAGCCTGAGAGACAAATCGTAGTTGTGCCAAATTCTGAACATTTTCCTGCTGCAATCAGGAACTGAACGCATCATCATGGTTACTGACCCAGAAATAAACCATGAGACAGAGATGAAAATGTGAATGAAGGCAGCTCCTAAATGTATAGCTCCTTACTTGCTGAAGGTCTTGCAGCAGAATAATAGAGGTTTAAATTTTCATCTTGCTGCAGTGATGTAGAGGTGTACCTTAGGGTGTGTTAGTACACCTTGGCATAATTGTTGGGTGTGGTTACAGTTGCAACGGTGTACCCTTATTTGACCACCATCCCCCAGTTGTCAGATACAGCGCCCTTCCACCACGGGAGGGGCTGTTGAAGACTTGTGGGAGGAGCTGTTGATGACGCCGCACATGCGACCCACTGGCAGTGGATAAACAGTAAACAGCTGGTAGCAGGAATGAGCAGCTAGTAGCAAGAGGGAAATGCAAACCTGAAAGATGCTGATGAGCAACTGGGGAGACAAGGAATAGCGCGCCCTCCTTGTCCTCGCAAATGAAGAGGCCATTAACCGTCAAATGACGCAGACGGTGAAGGACGGGCCAACTTACGAGAGAATCGCCGAAGGACTGACCAGCCGCGGCTTCCCTCCCACGTCACTGTTTACGTCACACGCTGAGCTACACGTTTTGTTACTTGCTCACGCCCCCATTGCCCCGAAAAAGGTGCATTTTGTATAAACAAAAGTAGTCAGGCGGCATTTTGCTGCAGTCCCTGATTTTATTTTTATACTGCCAATGCTGAAAAAAGACTGATTGGGCTTTCCTGCAAATTTGCACAATTCCTATTTAAAAAGGGCTATTGTCAAATAATCGAGGTTAAGGCAACAAAACTTTGTGGTTAGGTTAATATCATCTGTTGGCTTCAAATAAGTTAATCACCTGAGTGATGTAAATATGTCCAACCTTTGTAATTATGTAATGCTACATTAAAACAAGATTTACTTTTGCTTTCACATGGGATGTCGCTACAGTAGTTACGTGATGTCACCTTAAAACAACATTGACTTTTGGTTTCACAGGTGACACAACCTCAGGTGTCCTGGGTGAAAGTCCGTGTTTGTTTGAACCATCCACCACCACACCTCCCAACCACCTGGTGCAGACTTTCTTGCTGTTCATACGACATCCATTGCTCTCAGGTCCATACTGGAGTTAGTTAAGAGCCTGGTACTGGTTGAACAAAACACCTTAAGTTTTCTCCTTAAGTATGACACTTGAGGCTTCATTTCTCCTTAGCTGAGCTACTTACACAGTTGCACAGAATCCCTTAAAAGGTTTCCTGAGTTAAGGAAAAACTTATTTACTGTGTTGAAAGAGATTTTAAAGCGTTATAAGTTTCCCTTGAGATTGTTTGTTTGCTTGGTCTCACGCTTGTGATGCCTGTTATCATCTCACAAATTTGGCTTCGGCTTTGATAGTGGAAAAAATAGCAGAATAAAAGATGACAAGAAAGACACACTTGTCAAAGAAGGAAAAGATTATACTACTGGAGTAATACAGTCATAGAAAGCACAAATTACTCAATAAATGTGATCCCCAAATATCAGAAAACATTTGTGGAAAGAAATTGCAACGGAAATTAATTCAGTCAAATCTATAGTGTAAAATCAAAAGCAAATCTATTAAGTTGTCCTAGTCACAGAACACTCTTCTCTGGGTGTGTTTGTTTTTTCTTTTTTCATTCATCACTTGGTCATGTTGCAGTTAAGATAAAGTCAAAAGAACCTTAAGTATTTTTTTGACCTTGCTTTCAACCAAGACAGGGAGAAATTTTAAGGAAACCATAAGGAGAGGACTTTAGGGTGTCTTGTGCAACCAATTTTAGTTTGAGGAAACCTTAACTAGGACTTTAAAGAACATCTTAACTTAAGGTGTTTTGGGCAACTGGCCCCAGGTGTCTCATGGGGATGCCAAAGGGTGCCTTTGGCGCTGGTATCACATGGCAAGGGAATATGACAAATGGTCACTTTTTTTTTTTTTTTTACACACCCAACTACACTCAGCATCAGGCAGAGGTGCTACAGACTTGAAGCAGCGCTTTTCAGCTTGTTGCTAAGATACTCCCAGTTCCACTATGAACTGAGATCATCTCAATCTCATCATCGAAATCAGTGCAGCAGAACCAAAGATATTGTATTTTTTCACCATGTATTCTTCCTTTTCAAAACCTGGTGCTTATATTACCCGCAATGCAATGTAAGATGTTTGTGTGTGTTATGCTAATAGCGGCTAATGTAGCCTCAAGCCCTTGATGAGGAGCGGGCTACAGGCATCTGTTAAGCTCACTTTTTTCTAACTACACACCCACAGATTTTTTTTTCATTTTTAGACTTGTAGTCTCGAGCCCCAATTGACGCTGACTCAAGTGACATCACTTGAGGCAGTTTTTCAGGTCTTGAGCAGCCACAGAAGCAACTTTTTTAGTAGTATTCCACAAGACCTGTAAACAGACTTTGATGTGTAAATATGGTGGAGCTCCCCTTTAAGATGCTTTTGGGAAATGAGGCTCCGTTCCAAACAGAAACGTGGTTGATGGCACAAAACTACAATAGCAGTATCACTGTATTGCCCCCACTGTTCCTGCAACTGTGCCTCTGACTGAGGCGCACGGTGAGTCACCATAACGCGGAGCAGGCACAGATGAGGGGAGAAAACCGTAAGAAAATGCAAAGGCAGCGGCCACATAACCTACATTTCTGAGTTTGTGTTTATTTCATAAACTTCTGGGAGATGACGCTGCCATCCAAACACTCAAGAAGTAAACTTGACGAGTGCGGCCGACTTGCTCTGAGTAAAGCAAATACCCTCAGCGAAGGAGTACCGTCAGTGTCACAGAGATGGGAGATCTGTTTGCTTCAGCCCGCTGTCACTTCAGATGCACACATCATGCCATCACCGCCTTGGAGGAACATGACAGGCCCGCTCACAGTCCGGCTCACAGCGGTTTTTAAGGACATGAGGTCTTGCTATCTTTTACTTTTCCCCTCCGATGATCACACACCCTCTGGAGCAGCGTCAACACAAACGTCAAAAAATTACAAGTAGTTATTCATCAAACGCTCAAACCTGTAGCCAGGTAAGTGACACATTGGTCGTAACCCTTTTTGCAGCTGCTAATGACATGAGCTAATTTTAGTGTTGCGCATCATTAGTGAAAAGGAAAAGTTTCTGTATATTTCCCTTATAATTCAACACTGGCTATTGTAAGCTGAAGTTATCAGGGGTCACATGTACCTATTCTAGCACAAAAAACATCACCAATGTGTTTACTTCATGGGCATTTCAAGATACTGTACAAGAAATGCTGTGGGCAGCATCATATCAAAATATAGCAAATTGCTATGCTTTGGACGGGGACCAGATTTTCCTCTGCAAAGGCACACCTTATCTGAAAGGTTACAACAAAAAAAAAAAGGTCTGACATGGCTGAGGGGTCAGCCTCTTTCAGCTGATTGCACACAGCCCACCTCATCTCAGTATGTGTGAAAATGCCCGTGGCTGGTGGTTGATTGGCCGGGTCAGGTGGCTGGGTAAGTATGCAGTGTCTGATTCTCAGTGACCTTTAAAGCAGCGTGATGGTGGTGTGGGGCTGACAACTCTCGACTGGAAGGGAGTGGAAAATTCATGGGTTTGATACACTCTGAGGTCGTTTCTCAATGTTTTGCAACTGTAACTCTTTCTCTTTCTGTGTTTTTTTCTCAACCAGGCAAAGATTTCTGTGGCACCGCTGGCCTTACATCCACTGTAAGTAATGGAGCTCCTCGGGCATGTAAAATGTCTTGTCCTCATGCAGCCTACACTGGCTTTCAACTGTATCCCGCCACAGTCTGGAGCACGCCTAAGTAAATTTCATCCACAATTGTTGCCCTCTGTGGAGAGCCCTTTTCCCGTTCCCTTTGGCACTTTCCTTTTACACACTGTACCATGTCTTCCTCTTGACCTGAAATGAGCAGTCAACATTTAAAAATAGAGTTAACATCTTGCTGTATTTGCTCTCTTTCATGCAGTCTTTTCTTTTGGTGTTTCCCGATATAAAAGCATTTTCTTTTTGAGATGTTTGAAGAAATGCACTGATTTGTAAATAATTGACAAAAAAATATATCATTTTGCTTTTGACTGCTCTGTGAACAACAGATGGGAATATCAACAACCATGCTGAGAAAAGTGAAGATAATTGAGAGTGCAAAAAAACAAAAAAAAAAACAAATTAAAAATCAAAACAATATTTACTTCAAATGTGTCAACAGCTCCATTTTTTTTCTTTTGAATTTTGTTGACAAGCTGTATTTATAAAGAGAGTCTGTGCTAACCATTTTTAAAATGACAAAGCAACACATTCACACATTGTTCTCATATTGATGTGTGGTCATGGACCTTCCACGTCCAGATACGACATGAAAGGGTTGGTTGATGACATTCTGGGACGCTGTGTCAAGTTCTGCCTGCTACATGCATTGTCTTCTTTCAAAATACACTTCTGTTTTCACAGGAAATTTACCGTTTACGTACAGTCTCTTTCAAAGTAAACGCACTACGTCAGTAAAACAACACAAATTGATGTTTGTTTTCCTCCAACAACAAATGCACGTGGTTGGGTTTAGGAAAAAAGAACAGGGTTTGGCTTCTCCGAGTGAAAGTTGGTGTCTGTTGGACACATCCACCAACAGCTCCCGCCCGGCCTACATGGACTTTCGCCGCCTTAACTTTCGTTCTTGTCCTGCTGTGTTTGCCCCTGTCGCCGCCAAGCACTGTTAACACTTTCCACACCAGAGTATAATTTTTGAGTTGCCAGCCACTGCCAGCATTTTTGAGCATATTCACTAATCTTTCAAGCCACAGAATAATTTGTTCTATGAATATGTTAACAGTATACATATGAAACTAAAGACGAGACGTTTTGCTTTTAAACACAAATTTTATTCTATCTTATCCCACTCCTTATTTTTTTTTAATTATCATTTTGGACAAAAAGTTGAGAAAAATACATTTTTGTCAAAGAATTTCATTTTCAATTATAAAATAAATTTCACATTTACATTTTTTTTCTCATTTTCTTATGTCAGTTTGAATTGTATAAATGAAAATAATAAAAATAATAATAAAAACAATAAAAAAAATAATAAAATAAATACATTCTCTTTGAGGTATAGCAGAACACGTTGCCACATTCAGTGATCGTTCAGTGTTCTGTTGTCTCATCGGTGGTCATCTTGTCCATGTGTCAGTGTCACCGTCATGGAGATCCCGTTTCATCCCAACAAACATTTTTCGTCCAAATCAGATTGAGAATTTTGATCAAAACAGGAATTGTTGGAGTCTGAGACCATCAACATCTCCATGGCTTGCACAACCGTAAACTTTTCCTTTGCCTTGGCTGCTACACTTCCGTGAAAATCTTCCTCCGGTTTCCAGCGGATCTTTTTCTACGTTTGTTTTTGGACACAGCAGCGGTCAGCTGTACAGCTCCTTGAGGTACCGAGGTCCAAGCGGAAGCTCAGAGGGGATAGAGCTTTTTCTGCTGAGGCTCCCAAACTTTTTAAAACTCATCTTAAAACCCATTTTTATTCCTTGGCTTTCAACTCAGTATGAGACTCTGCTCTTGTTTTAGTGTTTTTAACAGTTTTTTTTTTATGTCTTGCACTTTGTTTCGGCTGTTGTTGTTTTTAAAGTGCTCTGTGAATAAAGTTGAGTTGAGTTCTATTTCACAAGATGTGTAACAGCACCCCCTATCTTACAACAGTGAAAACGCAGATCTACAGAAAATCTCATCAACGGCAGGGAAAGAGTTAAACCACAACAGCGACTGGCCGAGTATCATGCCGATGTTAAATGAATGTTTTTCTCGTCAGTGTCTGACATCACAAGGCACTGCCCAAGCGTCGGATATCGACAGAATGAGATCGGGTTGGACAAAGTACTGAGTACAGTCATGTATAGTAAAAGTTTCTTTCTGTTTCACATTAAAGAGTCATGGTTATGTATTCATGTTCAAATTTTAAACTTAGTTGTAGTTTCTCAATGGGGAAATTCTACTGACAGTCACTCTAAGTGTGCGAAGGTACCATCTAGACTTTGTCTGAAAAGAGAAGCTTGAGTTACACCAACAAACACAAAGGGCAACAGCTGACTGTTTGATGTCAGCGGGGGAGCTTTAAGCGGGGGTTTTCCTCCACAACAACCAACTGTTAAAGGATTCAGCTGAGGGAGAGTTCACCCCCCTGTGACAATGCAGAGCAAAGCCTGGCTGTTGGGCCTCAAACACACACAGATTTGAAGATGCACATTCAAGGTCACCAAGGTTTCCAAACAAAATCTTAAAGCTTTAGCCAGACAGATGTTTACTTCTGCCAGAAAGCCAAAGCAGCAGGGTCTAATAGAGGAAAAGTAGAGGCGCCACGCAGCCCCCTGAAGAGAGGGCAATGAGCTTAAGTCTAATCAGCAGTCTTTCTCCTGTGTGCTTACAGTGTCACATAATGACAGCTGAGGATGCAGAAACTTAGAAAGCTTCATCGAAGATGGCGTTGCTATTGTACACATTTTGCACATGAATTAGGTTTGCAGAGGCAAGAGTTCGTGATCTTCAAGGTCTGTGGTGAGCTTGATAGCTTGGCTTGAAGAGATGCCATGAAATGAGCATGGTTCACTGTGCAAATAGTGCTCTGTGCTGGCAGAGTGAGAAAACAGCCTCCCCTCCAAAACAGAGATTAAATGATGGAGTCACGACTGGCGGATGTTCAATTGGGCATGCTGTGACAGGAGGAAAACCGTCACTGTTGCCGAGCACCAAGACTTTTACTTGTAACTTTTACTTTGTTGATGTTATCATTAATCACAGCCTTTTCTGAACTGACAATGACATTGCATAAACATTTTTCTGCATGAGTCTTATGTCTTCTGCATTCTCGGAACCCATCGGCAGTATTCGGCGTCTGACTTCCGGCAGATGGCGATACAGCCTCTGGGGGCAGACCCCCGATTTTTTGGCATTCTGGTTTGATTTGGGCGGAGGAGGCGAATTTCCGTTTCCGACTTCCGTTTATATATGAGTAAATATGCTGAACCATTGCGATGGATTCAGAGTTTGCAGTGACGCCAGTTATGTCCCGCCTCGTTAGTTCACTGCACGGACCGTTTAACCTGGCAACAACTGCAGCCGGCTGAAACGTGATTGGTCAATATCACACAGACTACAAACAGCCTACAAACAGAAACCAGGGCTCTTCCGCTCT
Organism: Epinephelus lanceolatus; assembly: GCF_041903045.1. Taxonomy (NCBI): domain Eukaryota; kingdom Metazoa; phylum Chordata; class Actinopteri; order Perciformes; family Serranidae; genus Epinephelus; species Epinephelus lanceolatus. The sequence continues at coordinate 32,692,360 of NC_135752.1, forward strand.
TCTTCCAGAGGCAAGATCTCCGGGGTTTGCCTACAGACTCTATATTCACTGAATGTAGAGTCTGTATCTAGAGACTACTAATGGAATCCATCATGTATTTTTTTATCATTTCAGAAAAAATAGAAGGCTTTCTGGACAATTTCAATTTTCAATGCAATGCGTGCTTGGGAGTATGTGCTAATAAGCTATCATTTTTCTAAAAAAATTAATTTGACTAGATACGGGAACAACTCTGGACAAATGGACACTGCCAAACTGAACTCACAATCATGACCTCTGAAAGTAATTAACGATTAAAACTTGGCACCGTCAAACCTCAGTCTATTTTCTATCTAATTACACTGAGTTAAAAATAAAAGAAACATTTTTTTGTTTGTTTTTTCAATGTAGCTTATTATAGGATTTCAAAGTGAACACAGTGAAAATTGCTTTCCCCAACTAAAAATAACAAGATAACAGAACTATACTTTGCGGCGAGTCACTGATTAAAGTTTAAAGTTATAAACTATCATCTGTTCGTCGGCATAATTAATTTTTTAACATTTAATGTTGAAAATTTATATCTTTTTTAAGGTTTAATAACTTGTAATAATCATTTATGCCTGATAATATAAATTGACATTTTTACAGTGTATGAGGTCCTCATCACCCTTCCCATTAAGTTTTGGTTCCATCTTTCTTTCATTACTCTTTTTATTTATTCATTTAATGCCCATCTAAACTAAACAGAGGGAAACTACTGCAGTCTAATCATTCGGAGTTTAGTTGTAGGAAACTCACATAAATCACATGAGATAACTCTGTTCGTGTTCTTTTTTTGTGGTAGGGGTTGTATTTCAGTGGGTGGCACTGTCGCCTCACAGCAAGAGGGTTCCTGGTTCGAACCCAGGGTTGGTGGAGCCTTTCTTTGTGGAGTCTGCATGTTCTCCCCGTGTCAGCGTGGGTTTTCTCCAGGTACTCTGGCTTCCTCCCACAGTCCAAAGACATGCAGGTTAACTGGTGACACTGAATTAGTCATGGGTGTGAATGTGAGTGTGAATGATTGTCTGTCTCTATGTGTCAGCCCTGTGATAGTCTGGCGACCTGTCCAGGGTGTCCTAGGGTGTTTCAAACTCATCTTCCAATTAACAAAAAAAAAAAAAAAATGCATATACCAGTTATAAGTTATATCTTTAGGCTATCTCCCCCCTGAAGTAAAATGTATTGGCAAGTACTTAATAGGTATATTGCTGGCAGTGGGGAAAAAGGCTCCGATCAGAAAATGGATGATGTACATTGGTTCTACAATAACTACTGGATAGATGTGACAATGGAGATGTACATGATGGATAAGGACACTTTTGATGGACATTTTCATACAGCTCTAGGAAAAATGGGTGCAATATGTAAAACCTTGGAGACCTGACTTTGTTAAGATAACCACTTGAAGGAACATCTTATGTTTTTACTTAGTAAGTTTTCTTTTTTCCTCCACTGTGTTCTCTTCTGCGTCCAGATATTGCAATGTAACATGCAATTTGTGAAGACAAACTGTGACAAGCATTTTATTTACTTTGTTTTATACAATTTTAGCCTTTATTTCTAACTCTCTGGTTATATATAGTTTTGTTTTTTCCTTTTTTTTCATAGCTATCCTTTCGAAATAGATAGAAAAAGAATATAAGTTCATGCAAATGAATATATGGGCAAGAGGCTTTATTTGTGATACAATTTTTTTTTCAACCTTCTTTTTTTATATGTGGGCTGAGGTCTTTTTTATGTTTATCTATTTTTATTTATGTATTTGTTTTTATTTACTTGTTTATTTTTGTAGGTTTTCTTTCTCTGCATTGACAAAAGCATTTTAAAAAAAGGAAGTAAAAAAAGAATAAATAAATGAAAAAAAAGTCTAGGTTTTGGCCAACTGTAAAGCACAACAACAGCTGCTTAACAATAAAATCCTTTTGGTGGTTTTATCCACCAAACCTCCTTTAAAAAAATGAGATATGTACCTTTAAAAGAAAGATAGTTGATTGTTGAGTCTCATTCCCAGGTCATCAAGTAGCCTACTGACACTTTGGGTTGGTGGTTCGGATCGACCACCAGCTTATGGCGTCATTGCAGAACAAATCATTTTAACCACAATGATTCCAAGAGTCCAGTGAGCTCTGTTACAAGCAGAGGCTTCAGTATCATATTTTTAATGATATTACAACTAGCTTATAAAACAGCTTTGGCCAGTCTAATGTGGTGGGAAGACAAATATAGGCTCTGTGTTGGCAGAGAACTCGCAAAGCACAACTGTTTCATTTCACTTGCTTGAACAAGTTGGACATATCGCCTGAGGTTTCAGTGTCTCTCATGGGGTTTCAACCTGTCTTGCTTTTTTCTTTACAAACCATCTTAAACTCCCTCGTGTGGAGGTTTTACTCTCTCTCATGGGGTGCAATCACTCCACAGAACTGGACCTCTCTTACCTGACTTAAACCACTTTCGTCTAAATTGGTGCTTCTTCCTGATGCAGAGCCTCCCAAGGCAGAACACACACACACACACACACAACTCATGCATTATTTGAAAATCTACTGAGGGAGGGCTGCACTAAAACCCTCCACTGGGTAGGGCCTTTTGTATCAAAAGGGAGGAATGGACATCATTACAGTGTAACAAAGCAAGTGGAGCAGATCAGAGAACTGAAAGGCTCCTATATAGTGGATGGATAGCTAGAGAAAGAACTTGGTGGTGATTTTGCTGAAGCTCCATTACAGCAGGGATTTATGAATTTGTAATGAAAACACACATATACAGCACATCCTCCAAGTGAAAACATATCAGCCTGTTCTCATGTGGGGCAAATGGGTATTAGAGTTTGGGTTGATGGATGGGTACATTTGGCATTAACTGTAATAACACAAAGCTGTCTCCTACTGTAAGTAATGTCATTTTTTTTTCTTTCTTTTTTTTTTTAGAAACAAACAACAAAACCTTATACCACTGTTTATCAAATGCAGTAGCTGCTGACACGGGGTAATTTTACAACATGTCCAACCAGGTAACCAACCCCCACCTTATACGTACCAGGAGCATGAATTTACATATCCATTTTGTACCATGTTCTTAATAATTTCCTTAGCTGTGTTTATGCCTATCAATTTCTATCAAAAATGGATTACATAAAGGTGATACAATGAAGCACAGTGACATAAAAATGCTCTTGGATGCAGGTTAGGGATTGGTGAGACTCCTCCAAAATATGACCACATGTTTTGTTTTCACAGGCAGAAATCACAACCTATATACACATTCGTTGTTAGGTGGTGACCCATGGGACCAAAGGAAGTCAGGCAACATAGTGAGAGCGACAAAGTCTGCTTAGGATGGGTGGTAGGGAGGGAAGGTGGATGGGTCAAACAAGCACAAAACTTTCATCCAGGAGAGTGCTGCTCATGTGAAACCAAAAGTCAACGTAACGTAACATGTCAACATGTGTCACGTGAGATATGTCATGTTATATTATCTCATTAACATACTTCTTTCAAGCCAAACCATGACCTGTTTTCTAAACCTCACCAAGAAGTTTTGTTGCCTATAACGACATAGGTCTAGTTTAGCTGACTGTTTTCTAACGTTATTCATGTGCTTAAAACTGCGAGCTGTTCTGGCTGAATCCAAACGTCCATCCTCCGGACTTGCAGACTGAACCCCTCGCGGACTTCAGTTGTAGGTAGTGTGACGTATTTGCTGTCATCACGTAAATCTGCAAGCGGCTGATAGACAACCCACGTTCAACTATCGCTGCTGTCAAATTCACATATATGTCATATAAGTTGATGAATAGTGCCTACTCATCTGTCCCTGCTGATAACAAGATATAAATCCCATATATAGCCTTGTTTGTGATTGAACAAAAATGTATTAATACATCTCGATAAAACAGGTGACACACGTTCAAAAATGGAAATGTTTGTAAATAAGGACTATAACTCAGTAAATTGGGTGTAACTGAAATTATAAATCTTCTTGTGTTGTCTTTCAGCCAATTTTTTAGCCTATTAAACTACACAGCAGTGAAGTCTGCACCCCAAGCAGACTCTCTGGAAGTCTGCAGAAAGTCCGCTTGAGGCCCCTTGTGGACTGGATGAATTGTGGATTTGGACAGCACTCAGCACTCCAAGACTTCTTGGGAACGTGCCCACAAAGTCTGCAAGTCCAGACGATTGGATTCAGCCTCCGTCGTAGGTGAGCTAATTTAGGAAACAATTCTGTGGGTTCTATTCTAAGGTAGAAACATACAACCTATGTGGTTGTGTGAGTTGGAGGACTTGTTGGAATTGGCATAAGTACCATAGAACTTCAATTAAAAGCCAAGTCCCAATTAAACACCTAGTCCCTTTTACTAGCCCGGTGTGGCTATACATTTTGACAAATAAAGGCCTGTCTAATTTTTTTTTTTTTTCAATAGAAGTTCATCTGATTTATAAAAAAACAGGTTGTTGGTCACCTCAAATTATATGTCCATTCCTTAATTCCCCTGTAAGTTTACTCCTCATTTTCCTTTAGTCTGTAAGGGTCCCCAGATCAAAAGAATCAAAAGGGTTTTTCATTAAATTTAATCCAAGTTGTGGGGATTGTTTTAACAGGATAAAGTGGTGTTGTGTCAGTATGCCATAATCCTTGGTTGTCGTAACTCACTCTCTCTCTGATGCACTGTCTGTCAGAGCTACATCAAATGAATGATTCATAATTGATATATTATCTGACACCTAATTTTTGAACACATAATATTAGCTCTTTTTACACTGCCAGATTTTCCGTGAATGTTGGGCAGTTTTGCCGGCGAGCTGCGAGCGTTTAGACACACAGAGTCGGATTGGCGAGTTGATCTTAGGTGCCCAATTTTCCACCTCGTAGGGTAGACATATTGGCAGAACCCTTTTAGTTTAAAAAGACCGAGGCAGCCTTCTGCAACGGGAGTGGCTGTTGAAGACTTGTGGGAGGAGCTGTTGATGACACCACACGTGTGACCCACTGGTGGTGGATAAACAGGAAACAGCTGATAGCAGGAATTAGCGAGCAGCTAGTAGCAAGAGGGAAACGCAAACCTGACAGACACTGTAAAGATGAGCAACTGGGGAGACAAGGAATTGCGCACCCTCCTTGCCCTCGCAAACGAAGAGGCCATTAGCCGTCAAATGACGGGGACGGTGAGGGACAGGGCAATTTACAAGAGAATAGCCGAAGGACTGACCAGCCCCAGCTTCCCTCCCAAGTCACTGTTTACGTCACACTCTGAGCTACACGTTTTGTTACTTGCTCACGCCCCCCATTGCCCCGAAAAAGGCACATTCTGTATAAACAAAAGTAGGTAGGCGGCATTTTGCTGCACTCCCCGATTTTGTTTTTATACTGCCAATGCTGAAAAAACTGTAAAAATTTGTACAATTCCTGTCTAAAAAGGGCTATTCATACTGGTTTAAATAAAAGGACTTAAAGGCCTGCCCAAAATATAGACCTGTTCATTTCAGTGATTTAAGCAAATAATAGCCTGGGCTTTTGATTCAAGTTTTACGGTACTTCATCTCAGACCAGCCATTTACAGTATTTAACATTGTTAACTTAATCATAACTTAAGTCGTTGGGGAAGTCTACTGATTTAACACATGAAAGTCTGTTTATAGGCATTAAGGAGTAGTATAAACGTTATATAAAAAAGCTTTTGTAGCTCAGGAGGGAGCTGCGTAAAGTCTAACAAATTGCCTCACTGGAATTAGCATCAGTTTGGGCTTAAGATAATATCTCTGGCTCTGCTGTATGAATTATGACAGTAGTGCAGTGCCAAACTTGTGGAGTACCCTTTTAACAACAAAAAGAATGCAATCAAATACAGTGTTCATGGCAAAAACATGCTGGGTGAAGATACTGAACTGAAGTGCTAATCGCCTTTTCAGAAGTTCATGGTAACAGATAAACATAGACATCAGTGTGTTCCCACTTGACATATGGCCACATCAGAGCAGGTATCATCTGAACTCTAACTGGCATAAAATGGTACTTAGTCCAGAGCATTAAAGAGCCATGACAAAAAAGGTGGAAGGATTAACTCGTCATTCATCCAGTTTGGAATTTGTTCAAATCCGTCCAGCTCCAGTTCCCAGCAATACATTTTCAACTTGCCTGGACTAAATCATCTGAGCTGATGGATATGATGTGTCCAATTGGTACAACTGGCATATAATTGAATTCTCTGTGAAATAAAGTTTCTGGCTTTGTATCTGTCTAATCTTTCAGAGTTCAGTGTGTTCAGACAGACTGTGTTGGTTAGAGGTCCTGGAAGAGGACAGGCAGTATAGCTGAGGAGAGAAGAAGGAGGAGGAGGAGGAGGGAATGAGAGTACGCGTGGCATTTAAATTGGTTGCGTGCCCAGAACATGAGCGTATTGGCTGCCTGTGTGTGTTGTTTATCTCTTGTCTTCCATAAAGCACTTTAAAATCAATCTATTTGTTAAAAGTTGTCTTTAGGGTACTTGACTTGCATTACAGATAATAAAAAGATAAAGGTTAAAGACGCAGGAGGGGAGAGGAAGGGAGCGGACATAATCGAACTTGATAGACTAAGACGTGCTTTTTTGATAAATGTATGACCTTGGTATCAAACTAAATTTTCAAAGACCCCAAGAGAGGGTTGAATATTTTAAAGCTACAATTCAGAGTTCAGTTGGGTCCTCACAATGGGAATTTAATGAGAGACCTATTGAGTGTTTGTATTCAGATTTCAGTTTCATCCTTGGCATTAAGTGCAGATTGGCTTTTCCCTCAGCTACTGTACACATAGATCTAAATCAGTCTTTTAAAGTTTTGCATAATGCTATTATGGCTCTCACAGTCTGTCTCTCTGACCGTCCTTTTCACCCACATTCACTATTCCCAAGGCCCATTCATTGCCATTTTCCATCCATCCACCAGATGCCCTCAGACTTCCCTTCCTCTGCCAATCACCTGGCTGCACCTGTTCCCACTTCCCTCATCTGCTCTGAAGTTGCCTGGGCTTCCCCACCTCCCTCCTCACCTCACCTGCATCTACTTCCCTCATTAGCCTCTCGGTTCATAAACCAACCCAGCACCATTCATTTCCTGCCAGACAATTAAAGCTGTCATCACTGAACTTTACCTCAACCTGAGTCTTACCCCTGTCTCTGCCCCTTCACTTGTAGCTTTACCTGCTTGCCTGTGAGCCTTTATCTACATTTAACGTAAATCTCTGCTCTGTGGCCTCCATCTGCATTTGCATCCTACTCCTGTTCCCTGCGTTCAGTGTATCACAGCAATGGCTTTTAATGGGCCTACAAGGACTGTTTTGCGAATGAGGGTTGAATTATTCCATATATTATATTCGATTGAACGCACATGATGACATTTGATCAGCAAACTCTGAAAAAGTGACAGAAAAGGAGGCTTCCAAAAATCTAACCAGCAAAAAAGTGGCAGCAAAATTAAAATGTAGTCCTGCCAATTAATATGCCAAAAGGTTGGCAACACATCATGCCTTCTACTTTGTAGCTCAGATCCTCCTGTCTTGATTCAGAGAAAACATGCTCTTATGTAAACATCTAAAAGAAATGTTCTACCATTAATTAAAGTGATGGTTATTTAAAGTGCTGCATGGGCTTGAAATGTTGACCCGAGCCAACAATAGAAGCCCAGATGGGTTTGAGAAGAGCAACAGTGCATGTATGTGAAAGGAAGGCAAAACTATCCATACACAATGTTTATCTTTAGAATTCCAATATTGAAGTAAACTGTATTTATAGTGATACTGATATATGGAGTTTGGAAATGCACAGCCCTATACTGTAGATAACAGACAGCAGTTGGAGATTACACAGCATACCCGCTGCTGTTTGGTGGCATCAGTGATTTCAGCTCAAAAGTAGAGCCTTTTATAAACCTTCCATGCAGTTTTGCCTTGCAAGTCCTCCAAATTAAATGCCAGATCAGTTCAAAATCAAATCAGCCAAAATCAGTTGTTTGTCCATGCCTTCTAGCACAACATGTAGAGCAGTTTTCTGATCTTAACCTCCTATCAGCACAATGACATCATTGTAAAGTTTAGTTGATTCAAAACACACCCAAAACACATGGCTTAAATGGCTTAAAACCCTTAGATGCATAAATGGGTCAAAAATGACCTGGTGAGGTTGTTTTCTTGTGATATCTTTTGTAATGAAAACTTGTTATCATTTCATATTCCAACTAGTTCTCAAAAAACATGTTATTGATATCATGCCATTTAAATTTTTAACTTGCCTTTTATACATTTTACGAAATTCTAGTTTTTGTATTACTACCCCAAGCTTCCAGAGGTGGGTCAAAAATGACCTACATTCATTTCCTATGGAATTTCATGGGAACCTTTGATTCCTATCAACTGTGACTGTCAGGGGGCCACACAGACTAAAGCCTCTAGTTTCGCAGACCAGGACAAGCGGAGGCGCAGCGCACCTGTGCTTCACCAACTGGGTGTGGCCAGGTGGATTTTGCAAGTTTGGCACACCGTGCACGCTGGCGCAGCTACTCCTCTTTCCCATCTCCGTCCCTCCTACCTGCACAAGTCGGAAAGAGGGAGGAAAGAAGGTGTGGAGAGGGTTTTACACACATCACACCAATCAAGTGAGCCCCTCTCCTCGCCCTTAAATGCGCCGCGCGAAGGTGTAATGAGAGTTTACTCAATTCGCCATTGCAGAAGAGAGCAGCAGCGTCAGACGGCCAAACTCCTCCCAGGAGGAAACTGATGTTTTGGTCTGGGAGGTCCAAGCTCGCAGTGTCCGAATATACGGAACTGCGAGCAGACCTCCACGGGCTGATGATGCAAAGGTAGCCTGGGAGGAGGTCACCACAATTGTAAATCAGTGTTGTGTTTCTCTCGTACGCGCGCGCTCTCTCTTTCTCTCTCGCAGTCTCACTCTGTTTCTTTTCTTTTGACTTTTCTAAGATGACAGATGCTGAATATATACTCCCTATCTGATGCTGTGGCTGTTTGTGGTTGGCTGAGAGGGATGTGAACTCATTAGTTTGCAGCTGTGTTAATCAAATCAGGTTGGGTTTCCATTACGCGTGCCAAACGGTGCCAATCCCCTTTGATCTGACATCAGATGTGACGGGACAGTCGATATAGAGATACATTTATGTGCTGATTGCAGATAGTTGCATTGAATAGTGTTTTTTTTGGGTATTTATTGCATCGTTAATGTGCCTGATATTCTGGAAACCTGCCTGTGAGGTTTTGGTGATGTGTGCACACTGTCAGCCAAACTTCGGCTTACACCGGCTGCGCTCCGCCTGTGCTGACAGTAGACCTGGTTTCAGCTGGCGAGCTTTTAGCGCACCTTCGGCGAAGCCTTTTTGCACGAAACTGTCACTGCGCCAAGCTGGATCTGTCAACACCTCCCCCTGCTGTGCCGCCACACCCATCTCAGTGCACCTCGGTCTGCCAAACTACCAAACTAAGCACAGGTTGCGCCGCTCGAAACTAGCTCCGGTGGGGTTCGCCACCCTGTGCTGCGCCGGGAAACTAGAGCCCTATATCTTAAGTGTCACCCCTTACTAGCCAGAATTTAAAACACAAGTAAACAATTAGACTTCACTATAACTCGCAGCATTCACAGACAAAGCATTAGTTTTTGATAGAGACATTTTCCCCCAAAAATAAAACATGCCAATGTTTTTAGCACAAGCCTATGGCATTTTACATTGTGTATATATTACCCTTAACAGCTATCTGACTTTCCAGTACTCAAAACAACTGCCTTATACTAAACACATTTTCCAAACAAATACAACATGCACAAGCCTATGGCATTTTACATTGTATAAATTAGCCTAGCGACAAGCAGAGATTTCCTCTGCTCCTATGAAGCCAGGGACAACAGCAAAATTTAACAAATGCAACGTTACAAAATGCAGTTCCATTACAACTCACAAGGTTCCTGCCAAAACAACTTTCTTATACTAAACACGCTTTCCACTGAGATACAACATGGTAACGTTTTAACCACAAGCCTATGGAATTTTACATTGTATAAATTAGCCTTAGTGGCTAGCAGACTTTTCCTCTACTCATATGAAGCCAGGGACAACAGCAACATTTAACAAAGGTAACATTACAAAATTCAGCTCCATTACAACTCACAAGGTTCACCGACAGAACAACTGTCTTATACTAAACATTTTTTCCACACAAATATAATATGCTAACGTTATTAGCACAAGCCTATGGTATTTTACATTGTATAAATTAGCCTAGCAGCTAGTGGAATTTTCCTCTCCTCATATGAAGCCAGGATAAATCACACACAAGACTTAAAATGCTATTTTGTGGAGGCTTTATCGTCTTTACAATTTATTGTTTCTTATCTGTGAAATACAAGTAAATATAAGCTTCATTTTCACTGAGGGAAATGGTTTCAGCTTACAGAAATAGACAGGAGGTCTTGGTCGCTGGGGTGTGTAGTTACATTTCTGGGGAGGTGCGCAGGGCCTACGCAGAAGTATAAATCCCCACCCCCATTCCCACACATATATTCATTATTACAGTCTTTATAGAAATGCACACATTAAAGGAACTGACAGGATTAGATTTTTCTGGAAATGTATTATGAGTTCATGTGATTGTCGATTGGTTTATTAGGGGACCTTCATTGTCATGGTAGCAATAATAAACATGTGGGCGAGGTTATGGAGTGATCATCAACATATGTCATTTGTCATTTTGGAGTACTTAATGAAACAACTGGCTTTGTCATTCCTGGGAGGACACTCTCCTTTTTCATTACCAGTCACCTTTAATTACCCATTGCCCTTAACCAGGGGTTGGGCTTTGCTACATAACCTGCTCCATTCCTTTTTGTTTGCAGTTTCATGCCAGAATGAGTAAAAAATCTCCACAAATATGCATAAACATAACCTGAGCTGTGTTACTCTGCCCTCCCACGCATAAGCAGATTCATTTGCAGCCTCAAAATTAACAAATGTGCACAAAACAATGGTGTTGTGACTGACAAGGAAAAAAAAACCTTCTATGAGGGCCAAGCGTGTTTATTTGTTGATAGTTTTTCTCATTCCTTAAGGGATAATATCTGTTGGAATAATATGTACTGTAGCCCTATGTGAGCAATTCAGAAGCATAATGTGATAAATACTGAATATTGAATAGCAGCAAAATGCCCCACTAAAAACAGGAAATCCTTATTTATGCTCTATTTAAAGTATGTTTCATTTCTAGCTCAGACACTATCACACAATCTTATTTTCCTCAGAGGGGCAATAAAGATAGACATGTTGGGTAAAAGCCAAGTGAGAAGATGAATGAATGAATCTCACAAACAACACAGCGGCGTTGAATGGTAATCAAGCTGAAACACTGAGTTCCGACACCGTGGAGCAAGTCTGATAATGAACACGTACAATGCGCAAATCTTTCCAGGCTCATTTTCCTCTGTACATGTAGTCACATTCAAAGTCTTGTTGTGTTGCGTGCAATCCTGAGGGTCAATCTAATTTACTTGGAGCTTTTTCATTTCAATCCTCACTTTTTATTTGTGTTTATTTATTTATTTTCTTTCTTTCTTTGTTAGGAGAAGATCGGCTCATAAAAAAGCATTTAGGCAGGGTAATGAGAGACATCTCGCTCTCAGCCACCAGCCAAATAGTGCAGTGCAGCGCTGTAACAGGCCACTAATTTATCTGAATAATAGGCAAAATTTATCAAGGCACACTGATCTCTGCAGGGCAGGGATTGTGCTGGCGGGGGTCTAATGGCCGGATGGGAGGATCTCATCAAAGACTGCGAGGAAGCTGCATAGCCCCTGACCTCTAGACTCTTGCTGAACTCAGACAAAGTTGTCATATTCAGTCTTAGGGTAGAAGCTCACTCAACACGGAAAATGCAAGGATTTTACGTAGTATGTATCTCTAGAAATGAAGAAGTGGTGCATATATGTGTGCCCTTAATATATGTTTTATCTTTCCCTTTGATAGACGACTGAAAGTATGTCACTGGGCCTTTTTGAAGTCATTGGGTTCTGATATTCCTCTAGTATTTAGGCCTCGGCAGCGAGTGAAAGAGATCAGATCCTATTGATGTGTAAATTGTACATGCTCAGCATCCATTGTGGAGGAACATTTTCATTGACATGTGGTTAAAGAATTAAATAAAAAGTCAAAGTTAAAGCAATACAGTGCATCTGATCTCTCCTTCCAGGCTCCAGACAGCAGTCTCTAACTCATTTGTGGTCATCTTCAAGGGCACAAAAGAATTCAAATCCTCTATCGTCCTGAATCTGTCTCGGCCAACAAAGCTCCAGAGTGTTCTCCTCTCTCTTTCTCTCTCGCCATCAAAAAAAAAAAAAAACTGCACTCTCTAAAAATGTATGAGTCTCAATGCAGGAAATAGATCTCAACTTCAATTGGAAAAACACACAGAAAAACTTTGTCTTTGAAAGTTTGTGGCGTGTTATTTTTGGTAAAGCTCTTGTTTGCATCAAGGCCGCTAACTTCTAAAGAACTGAATCACGCCTCCGGAGAGTAACAAGTAGAATTCAGCTCTCATCACTTTACTATTTAAGCGGTTGCAAAGCTCGAACTGAACACGGTTATCAAACGGAGAGAAAGGCTCTTTTTTGGACAGCCTGACTTGTAAAGAGCTCCGGATCTGTGATGTATTTAAAAATGCATGCAAGTTTTGCACGCAGGTTTTCAGAAGTCAAGGCAAATAATGTCTTAATATATCACACTCCCGAGAGAGCCTAAATTGATTAATAAGCTTTTTGTTGTGGTTGTTGTCAAGTGCACGGATTGCAAATGTATCAGCTTTTCCAATTACTGTAACTGCACGGTGCTCAGAGCTCATCGGGAAAGCAGACATTACACCTCGTTCTCTGTAGATGGACTCTCTGAACCATTTGTGTATCGTTACATTAACTGAGGCAATAACAGCGCTCAATGGGCAACACTTGAACCCAGCAGTAAGATAGATCCAAATCCATAACATCCTCTCCTGGATGCCACAGCA